>NW_024607426.1:5000-26007 GCF_018296145.1 Oncorhynchus tshawytscha | reverse complement strand
AAAACAGACCTATCTGGTGCAAAACACAGCGACAGGAACAATCACCCACAAACACACAGTGAAACCCAGGCTACCTAAATATGGTTCCCAATCAGAGACAATGACTAACACCTGCCTCTGATTGAGAACCATATCAGGCCAGACATAGAAATAGACAAACAAGACATCCAACATAGAATGCCCACACAGATCACACCCTGACCTTCCAACTCAGTGCCTCTTTGCTTGACATCATGGGAAAATCAAAAGAAATCAGCCAAGACCTCAGAAAATAAATTGTAGACCTCCACAAGTCTGGTTCATCCTTGGGAGTAATTTCCAAACGCCTGAAGGTACCACGTTCATCTGTACAAACAATAGTACGCAAGTATAAACACCATGGGACCACGCAGCCGTCATACTGCTCAGGAAGGAGATGCGTTCTGTCTCCTAGAGATGAACATACTTTGGTGTGAAAAGTGCAAATCAATCCCAGAACAACAACAAAGGACCTTGTGAAGATGCTGGAGGAAACAGGTACAAAAGTATCTATATCCACAGTCATAAGAGTCATACATCATCATAACCTGAAAGGCCCATCAGCAAGGAAGAAGCCATTGATCCAAAACAGCCATAAAAAGCCAGACTACGGTTTGTAACTGCACACGGGGACAAAGATCGTACTTTTGGAGAAAAGTCCTCTTTTCTGATGAAAGAAATAGAACTGTTTGGCCATAATGACCATCGTTATGTTTGGAGAAAAGGGGAGGCTTGCAAGCCAAAGAACACCATCCCAACCGTGAAGCACGGGGTGGCAGCATCATGTTGTGGGGTGCTTTGCTGCAGGAGGGACTGGTGTACTTCACAAAATAGATGGCATCATGAAGGAGGAAAATTATGTGGATATATTGAACCAACATCTCAAGATATCAATCAGGAAGTTAAAGCTTGGTCGCAAATGGGTCTTCCAAATGGACAATTACCCCAAGCATACTTCCAAAGTTATGGCAAAATGGCTTAAGGACAACAAATTCAAGGTATTGGAGTGGCCATCACAAAGCCCTGACCTCAATCCCATAGAAAACGTGTGGGCAGAACTGAAAAAGCGTGTGCAAGCAAGGATGCCTACAATCCTGACTCAGTTACACCAGCTCTGTTAGGAGGAATGGGCTGAAATTCACCAACTTATTGTGGGAAGTTTGTGGAAGGCTACCCGAAACGTTTGACCCAAGTTAAACAATTTAAAGGCAATTCTACAAAATACTAATTGAGTGTATGTAAACTTCTGACCCACTGGGAATGTGATGAAAGAAATTAAAGCTGAAATAAATCATTCTCTCTACTATTATTCTGACATTTCACATTCTTAAAATGAAGTGGTGATCCTAACTGACCTAAAACAGGGAATCTTTACTAGGATTAAATGTCAGGAATTGTGAAAAACTGAGTTTAAATGTACTTGGCTAAGGTGTATGTAAACTTCCGACTTCAACTGTATACTGTAGATACTAGAAGTTTCGTAGCAGTTTCACTGATACGTGTTGCTCTGACAATTAAAGGAAGGAATGTTAATCATAGGTGAATATACAACTAAACAGATCTTAACACATACTGGTTCTCCTGTAGTTTAATAAACCAAACAGATGTAGTTGTCAATGGAACAAAATGGGATAGACCGATAGATGCTGATCAGATTGAGAAGTGAACTGAAACGTCCCGAGCTCTTTGAGGACAGATTAAGAGGGAATTGTTGGGTGGATTTCACATTTCACATTTCTAACTTTCCTCACAATTTCCTCTTCCTCCTTTCTTTCTCTCCGTGGAAAGACTCCACATAATGAGAGTCCTAATGGCCCCTTTGTCTGGAATATCATCATTCCTCTCAGAACGCTCGGACCGTCAGAAAAACCTGGGGTGAGCTGTGATTAGCCATCAATTTATTCTGTGGCTGCGATTGAGAGGAAGGGGCTGAAATGGTAATGTGTTTAAATGTCAGTGGAAAGGTAGGGATCTCATCAACCTTTGGTCACCCAGCAGCTTTGAATATTCTTATTGGCGTCATGTATTAGTAATGAGATTTGAAAAGTAAGTAAAAAATTTAACCTTCGCTGTACCTGAAAAACCATGAATATTAACAAGGCCTATTATGTGTACATGATCTGAAAGAATTTAACCTTGTGCTGCCTGTCTTCCTGCGGGGCCCTCCATCTCTATTTCTCTCTCACCCTCTCCAGGTTGGGGATAAGGAGAGGAGATGGTGTTTGCCGAGTCTCAGGGCTGGCCGTGTGGCTGGCTGGCTGGATTAAGGCTTCATCAAGGAGCAGGGCTCCTGAGAAGGACAGGGATTGACACATCTATCCACACAGACAACAAAGACAGGTACAGTCATGGGATGTTGACGCTCTAACACACTGAGCTAGCAATACTTACCGTATGCACACATCAAATCTGAATACCTGCTGTGATTTGATACCACGCAGCTCTGTTACGCCCATACACTGAATATAGGAATCATCATATAGAAGACTTTGGAGATATTAAACCAGGTCTGTGTGTGTGTGTGTGTGTGTGTGTGTGTGTGTGTGTGTGTGTGTGTGTGTGTGTGTGTGTGTGTGTGTGTGTGTGTGTGTGTGTGTGTGTGTGTGTGTGTGTGTGTGTGTGTGTGTGTGTGTGTGTGCGTGTGTGCGTGTGTGCGTGTGTGCGTGTGTGTGTGTGTGTGTGTGTGTGTGTGTGTGTGCGTGCGTGCGAGTATGTGAGTGCATGTGGCATAAAAGAGGACTGAGGGCCTTCAGAGCCCCATGCTCCCAGGGGACCCTCTCTTCCTCTTATCCCAGATAATGTCCACCAGCTTGGGCCTGCCTTCATGAAAGCCTGGCCTTCCTCTCTCTGCTGTGATGCTTTGCTAAGCCTGTAAAGGCCTGGGCCTTATTATCTGACTGTTTATTGATTTGGAGAGGGATTCACTGCTGATCCTCTCTCATTAGCTGGGGGATAAAGTCATAATCCTCCAACCGGGGTCATTCCTATTCCACACTCTGCTCCTTTAGGGGTTCTCCTTTCATGGTGATACCTCACATCCTACTCGTCCACTTAGACACTTACTCTGATGGGTTCCGCAGAAAAGGCAAATGTCACCAGTCCAGATACACTGGATTAATATGATTTTTCTCTTTGTTAAAATTGTTCTTTCCATTTTTCTATCTCTGTTTCTTTCTGTTTTTTCCTTTCTCTCTCTCTCTCCCTCATCCATCCCTCCATCCAATCTTTTTATCTCTCTCCTTGTCAATCAATCCATTTACCCTCTGCCTTTTCCCTCATTATCTCAGCCTTCCTCTGGAGGTCTCTGTAAACCCCAGGTTCATGAACCTCTCCTCCTCTCCCTCTCTCCTCCCCTCCTCTCTTCCTCCCGGCGAGCTCGGAGCAAGGGGTATTGATCGTTGAGGGGCCGCACTCACAATGCGGCTGGGCTGGCTGGGCTAGGCCTGCATCTTTCAGGGGGCCAATCGATACGCTCCTTTTCTCCTCTTCAAAGTTCTTTATTCACAGAAACAAACAGGAGAGGTTGAGACGTGAGGTGGGAGAGAAAGAGAAGGGAGAGAGAGGGACAGGGAGGAGGAGGAAGGAGAGGGATGTGAGTATATTACAGTAATTTACCCTCCTCCTCCTTTCCTCCTCCCTGTTTTTTAAGCCAGGGGATTCTTTCACCTCTACTATATGTGCTGGAACGAGACACAGGCCCTTTCTCCCCCTCTCTTCCACCCTAACACTCGATCTGTCTCTCTCCCTCTTCTCTGTTTCTCTGCCAGAGAAGTGGTGTTTGGATCAAAGAGGAGTGGCGAGGCGCGGATGGCAGCGGAAGCCTCGTGTCATGTCAGTTTAATGTTTTCATTCGGCTGTTTGAGAGCTGTCTCTCTCAGGGATGAGAGGAGAGAGGAAATACACCAGACGGAGCAGAGGAAACAGGGATATATGTGCTGCTACTGAAGATGGATTTGAAAAGTTAAACCATAACCATTAACAAACAGGCAAAACAAAGCCCTCATTATTCACATACACACACCACTGTACGGCTTCCCTTAGGAATAGGCTCAGTCATCAAAGGAACTCTGTGTGCATTAGTTACAACTTAGGACTACTACACAACACAACATATTCACTAATAATTGACTTAATGCATATCTCCAAAGGGCAGCACCTACACTAATGATAGTGGTGTATGACAGAGCCATGTTTTAAAATCATGTTCTCCATTCAAATCAACTGCAACCCTTTGTCATTGTTTGTGTAAATTAGTGTTGACAGCCAATCAGGGTTGTGATAACACTGAGAATCATGTTTGTTGGGAGACTTAAGACACCAGAAAAGGACCAGAATGCTTTGTACTTTCTGTGCAGTGTCAAAACATTCAAAACCACATCTGAATGCTTCTCTCTTAGAAAACAGTGATGATAAAATGCTACATTTTTATGTGATTTTTACTTGCATCTTCCTTGGTGTATATATGATCTTCGCTGTGATTTATAGCGTCAGAAACAATTATATTACACTTTTTTATACCCAAGGTTTTCAGTAATTTGATGCTCTAGCGAGGGAGATTGTTGGCTTTAACACAAATCATGTTTGAATCGTTACTTTAAGACCTCCAGATCCCCCCTCCCCCGCCTCAGGAGAACCCAGATAATGAGGCCAGCTGGGGATTCAATCATTTCTAGATCTGTTGAAAAATAAGGAGAAAATAAAATCAAATAAAAAGAGAGAAATCAACTATTCCCCCCCAAAAATAAAAAAATTATCGACTTCGTTTTGAGGATTGATCATGTGCTTTCTAAATTCATTGGCCTTGAACTCCCTCAGTACCTCAATGCTTAAACACCCCAAACAATTCCTCCCCCCTCTCCCTTGTCGGAAAATAAATAAATCCTTCTGATATTATATTTCAGACACCTCTTTATCACACTCTACTCCATCTCCTCTGTCTCCAAGGTTTTCTGATTTCTCTTAAACAGCAACTCCTCCACTGACAAACACACACGTCTTGTTCTTCTCCTTCATGTCTTGTGGTGTGATGGGGTAGTGAGAAGGTCCTCATCAGAACAGAGTCAGGAGGACAAAGACTGCAATTACAGAAAAACAACTCGATGAGAGGATTCCAAGTGTTAGTCCGTGTTCTGTACTGTTTCATCTACTATAACCAACACTGCAATAAGCCAATATATAACACACAGCTCTTTGATGGGTGTTAAATGTATGATTATGTATGCACTTGAACCATATTACTGTTTGTGGCCTGTACTGTATCTCTGTTTGTGGCCTGTACTGTATCTCTGTTTGTGGCCTGTACTGTATCTCTGTTTGTGGCCGGCACTGTATCTCTGTTTGTGGCCTGTATGGTATATCTGTTTGTGGCCTGTACTGTATCTCTGTTTGTGGCCTGTACTGTATCTCTGTTTGTAGCCTGTACTGTATCTCTGTTTGTGGCCTGCACTGTATCTCTGTTTGTGGCCTGAATGGTATCTCTGTTTGTGGCCTGTACTGTATCTCTGTTTGTGGCCTGTACTGTATCTCTGTTTGTGGCCTGTATGGTATCTCTGTTTGTGGCCTGTATGGTATCTCTGTTTGTGGCCTGTACTGTATCTCTGTTTGTGGCCTGTATCTCTGTTTGTGGCCTGTACTGTGTTTGTGGCCTGTACTGTCTGTTTGTGGCCTGTACTGTATCTCTGTTTGTGGCCTGTACTGTATCTCTGTTTGTGGCCTGTACTGTATCTCTGTTTGTGGCCTGTACTGTATCTCTGTTTGTGGCCTGTACTGTATCTCTGTTTGTGGCCTGTACTGTATCTCTGTTTGTGGCCTGTACTGTATCTCTGTTTGCTCTGTTTGTGGCCTGTACTGTATCTCTGTTTGTGGCCTGTATCTCTGTTTGTGGCCTGTACTGTATCTCTGTTTGTTTGTGGCCTGTACTGTATCTCTGTTTGTGGCCTGTACTGTATCTCTGTTTGTGGCCTGTACTGTATCTCTGTTTGTGGCCTGTACTGTATCTCTGTTTGTGGCCTGTACTGTATCTCTGTTTGTGGCCTGTACTGTATCTCTGTTTGTGGCCTGTACTGTATCTCTGTTTGTGGCCTGTACTGTATCTCTGTTTGTGGCCTGTTTGTGGCCTGTACTGTATCTCTGTTTGTGGCCTGTACTGTATCTCTGTTTGTGGCCTGTACTGTATCTCTGTTTGTGGCCTGTACTGTATCTCTGTTTGTAGCCTGTACTGTATCTCTGTTTGTGGCCTGTACTGGTATCTCTGTTTGTGGCCTGTACTGTATCTCTGTTTGTGGCCTGTACTGTATCTCTGTTTGTGGCCTGTACTGTATCTCTGTTTGTGGCCTGTACTGGTATCTCTGTTTGTGGCCTGTACTGTATCTCTGTTTGTGGCCTGTACTGTATCTCTGTTTGTGGCCTGTACTGTATCTCTGTTTGTGGCCTGTACTGTATCTCTGTTTGTGGCCTGTACTGTATCTCTGTTTGTGGCCTGTACTGTATCTCTGTTTGTGGCCTGTACTGTATCTCTGTTTGTGGCCTGTACTGTATCTCTGTTTGTGGCCTGTACTGTATCTCTGTTTGTGGCCTGTACTGTATCTCTGTTTGTGGCCTGTACTGTATCTCTGTTTGTAGCCTGTACTGTATCTCTGTTTGTGGCCTGTACTGTATCTCTGTTTGTGGCCTGTACTGTATCTCTGTTTGTGGCCTGTACTGTATCTCTGTTTGTGGCCTGTACTGTATCTCTGTTTGTGGCCTGTACTGTATCTCTGTTTGTGGCCTGTACTGTATCTCTGTTTGTGGCCTGTACTGTATCTCTGTTTGTGGCCTGTACTGTATCTCTGTTTGTGGCCTGTACTGTATCTCTGTTTGTGGCCTGTACTGTATCTCTGTTTGTGGCCTGTACTGTATCTCTGTTTGTGGCCTGTACTGTATCTCTGTTTGTGGCCTGTACTGTATGTCTGTTTGTGGCCTGTACTGTATCTCTGTTTGTGGCCTGTACTGTATCTCTGTTTGTGGCCTGTACTGTATCTCTGTTTGTGGCCTGTACTGTATCTCTGTTTGTGGCCTGTACTGTATGTCTGATTGTGGCCTGTACTGTATCTCTGTTTGTGGCCTGTACTGTATCTCTGTTTGTGGCCTGTACTGTATCTCTGTTTGTGGCCTGTACTGTATCTCTGTTTGTGGCCTGTACTGTATCTCTGTTTGTGGCCTGTACTGTATCTCTGTTTGTGGCCTGTACTGTATCTCTGTTTGTAGCCTGTACCTGTACTGTATCTCTGTTTGTAGCCTGTTTGTTTGTGGCCTGTACTGTATCTCTGTTTGTGGCCTGTACTGCCTGTTTGTAGCCTGTACTGTATCTCTGTTTGTGGCCTGTACTGCATCTCTGTTTGTGGCCTGTACTGTATCTCTGTTTGTGGCCTGTACTGTATCTCTGTTTGTGGCCTGTACTGTATCTCTGTTTGTGGCCTGTACTGTATCTCTGTTTGTAGCCTGTACTGTATCTCTGTTTGTGGCCTGTACTGTATCTCTGTTTGTGGCCTGTACTGTATCTCTGTTTGTGGCCTGTACTGTATCTCTGTTTGTGGCCTGTACTGTATCTCTGTTTGTAGCCTGTACTGTATCTCTGTTTGTGGCCTGTACTGTATCTCTGTTTGTGGCCTGTACTGTATCTCTGTTTGTGGCCTGTACTGTATCTCTGTTTGTGGCCTGTACTGTATCTCTGTTTGTGGCCTGTACTGTGGCCTGTACTGTATCTCTGTTTGTGGCCTGTACTGTATGTCTGTTTGTGGCCTGTACTGTATCTCTGTTTGTGGCCTGTACTGTATCTCTGTTTGTGGCCTGTACTGTATCTGTACTGTTTGTGGGCCTGTACTACTGTTTGTGGCCTGTATCTCTGTTTGTGGCCTGTACTGTATGTCTGTTTGTGGCCTGTACTGTATCTCTGTTTGTGGCCTGTACTGTATCTCTGTTTGTGGCCTGTACTGTATCTCTGTTTGTGGCCTGTACTGTATCTCTGTTTGTAGCCTGTACTGTATCTCTGTTTGTGGCCTGTACTGTATCTCTGTTTGTGGCCTGTACTGTATCTCTGTTTGTGGCCTGTACTGTATGTCTGTTTGTGGCCTGTACTGTTTGTGGCCTGTATCTCTGTTTGTGGCCTGTACTGTATCTCTGTTTGTGGCCTGAACTGTATCTCTGTTTGTGGCCTGTACTGTATCTGTTTGTGGCCTCTGTTTGTTTGGCCTGTACTGTATCTCTGTTTGTGGCCTGTACTGTATCTCTGTTTGTGGCCTGTACTGTATCTCTGTTTGTGGCCTGTACTGTATCTCTGTTTGTAGCCTGTACTGTATCTCTGTTTGTAGCCTGTACTGTATCTCTGTTTGTGGCCTGTACTGTATCTCTGTTTGTAGCCTGTACTGTATCTCTGTTTGTGGCCTGTACTGTATCTCTGTTTGTGGCCTGTACTGTATCTCTGTTTGTGGCCTGTACTGTATCTCTGTTTGTAGCCTGTACTGTATCTCTGTTTGTGGCCTGTACTGTATCTCTGTTTGTGGCCTGTATGGTATCTCTGTTTGTGGCCTGTACTGTATCTCTGTTTGTGGCCTGTACTGTATCTCTGTTTGTGGCCTGTATGGTATCTCTGTTTGTGGCCTGTACTGTATATCTGTTTGTGGCCTGTATGGTATCTCTGTTTGTGGCCTGTACTGTATCTCTGTTTGTAGCCTGTACTGTATCTCTGTTTGTGGCCTGTATGGTATCTCTGTTTGTGGCCTGTACTGTATCTCTGTTTGTGGCCTGTACTGTATCTCTGTTTGTGGCCTGTACTGTATCTCTGTTTGTGGCCTGTACTGTATCTCTGTTTGTGGCCTGTGTATGGTTTGTGGCCTCTCTGTTTGTGGCCTGTACTGTATCTCTGTTTGTGGCCTGTACTGTATCTCTGTTTGTGGCCTGTATGGTATCTCTGTTTGTGGCCTGTACTGTATATCTCTGTTTGTGGCCTGTATGGTATCTCTGTTTGTGGCCTGTACTGTATCTCTGTTTGTGGCCTGTACTGTATCTCTGTTTGTGGCCTGTACTGTATCTCTGTTTGTGGCCTGTACCTGTACTCTCTGTTTGTGGCCTGTACTGTATCTCTGTTTGTGGCCTGTATGGTATCTCTGTTTGTGGCCTGTACTGTATCTCTGTTTGTGGCCTGTACTGTATCTCTGTTTGTGGCCTGTACTGTATCTCTGTTTGTGGCCTGTACTGTATCTCTGTTTGTGTTTGCCTGTACTGTATCTCTGTTTGTAGCCTGTACTGTATCTCTGTACTGTATCTCTGTTTGTGGCCTGTATGGTTTGTGGCCTGTATCTCTGTTTGTGGCCTGTACTGTATCTCTGTTTGTGGCCTGTACTGTATCTCTGTTTGTGGCCTGTATGGTATCTCTGTTTGTGGCCTGTACTGTATCTCTGTTTGTGGCCTGTACTGTATCTGTTTGTGGCCTGTTTGTAGCCTGTACTGTATCTCTGTTTGTAGCCTGTACTGTATCTCTGTTTGTGGCCTGTACTGCATCTCTGTTTGTGGCCTGTACTGTATCTCTGTTTGTGGCCTGTACTGTATCCTGTACTGTATCTCTGTTTGTGGCCTGTACTGTATCTCTGTTTGTGGCCTGTACTGTATCTCTGTTTGTGGCCTGTACTGTATCTCTGTTTGTGGCCTGTACTGTATCTCTGTTTGTGGCCTGTACTGCCTCTGTTTGTGGCCTGTACTGTATCTCTGTTTGTGGCCTGTACTGTATCTCTGTTTGTGGCCTGTACTGTCTCTCTGTTTGTGGCCTGTACTGTATCTCTGTTTGTGGCCTGTACTGTATCTCTGTTTGTGGCCTGTACTGTATCTCTGTTTGTAGCCTGTACTGTCTCTGTTTGTGGCCTGTTGTATCTCTGTTTGTGGCCTGTACTGTATCTCTGTTTGTGGCCTGTACTGTATCTCTTTGTTTGTATCTCTGTTTGCCTGTACTGTATCTCTGTTTGTGGCCTGTACTGTATCTCTGTTTGTGGCCTGTACTGTATCTCTGTTTGTGGCCTGTACTGTATCTCTGTTTGTGGCCTGTACTGTATCTCTGTTTGTGGCCTGTACTGTATCTCTGTTTGTAGCCTGTACTGTATCTCTGTTTGTGGCCTGTATGGTATCTCTGTTTGTGGCCTGTACTGTATCTCTGTTTGTGGCCTGTACTGTATCTCTGTTTGTGGCCTGTATGGTATCTCTGTTTGTGGCCTGTACTGTATCTCTGTTTGTGGCCTGTACTGTATCTCTGTTTGTGGCCTGTACTGTATCTCTGTTTGTGGCCTGTACTGTATCTCTGTTTGTGGCCTGTACTGTATCTCTGTTTGTGGCCTGTACTGTATCTCTGTTTGTGGCCTGTACTGTATCTCTGTTTGTTTGTGGCCTGTACTGTATCTCTGTCTGTGGCCTGTACTGTATCTCTGTTTGTGGCCTGTACTGTATCTCTGTTTGTGGCCTGTACTGTATGTCTGTTTGTGGCCTGTACTGTATCTCTGTTTGTGGCCTGTACTGTATCTCTGTTTGTAGCCTGTACTGTATCTCTTCACAGTTAGAGGGTTACAGAGATCCTCTCAGTTGTCAGACGGATGTCTCCAAAAACGTAAGTCATCAAAAGTGTTGCAGCTCTGATGTAAAATGATTAAGGCCCCTTGACAACACTGGACATGACTGAGTTACCCGTCCATCAAAGAGAACCATATCTGTTTGTCTGAGTGTCTAATCCCAGCAGAACCAGACTCACAGGGGCAGAAAACAACTTGATTTTCATTTTCAACTTCCACAGAGAACATCCATTAAGGTTGAGTGTCAATGTGGCTGCAGCTACATAACATCAGCATGGGCATTAGGAATGATAACAATGGTGATGATAGTAATGCACGTTTCATTTAAACATCACTTGTTATACATTGCAATAGTAACTCGTACGGTAATAGTAACTTAATCAACACTATGTTTGCTATCAGGAAGCTATTAATTAATCTGTGTCCGTGGAAGAGTGAGTAGGCTTCAAAACCTTCCTTTAAGGAACATTTCTAAAATGTTCAACTTTATATTCCGTACTTCCAGCACCACCTAACATCAACACATGTTTTGTAGTAAAAAATAAAGAGGAAGAGAAGTGTTCCAAGGACATCATAAACCAATTAGTAGACAATTAGGCCTACTCATAATTGGTTAAAATCACATGATGCAAACCGATGATGTCATTGGAAACACTTATCTTTCTCTATCTTTTTCCACAAAACATAGAAATGTGCCATTTTCACAAAGGGTATGTTGATGTTGGGATGAGGATGAGGATGATGAAGCTGACATTTTTTAGAAATGTCCCTTTAAAGCGTCAATCAGCACTTAAAACGATAATAAAGTGTTTTATCCGCCATTGTTTTGGTAAAAAGCTGAGGGATTGGACTGGATAAATGCAACCACTATCAAATTCAAGCTGATGGATTGGACTGGATAAATGCAACCACTATCAAATTCAAGCTGATGGATTGGACTGGATAAATGCAACCACTATCAAATTCAAGCTGAGGGATTGGACTGGATAAATGCAACCACTATCAAATTCAAGCTGATGGATTGGACTGGATAAATGCAACCACTATCAAATTCAAGCTGAGGGATTGGACTGGATAAATGCAACCACTATCAAATTCAAGCTGATGGATTGGACTGGATAAATGCAACCACTATCAAATTCAAGCTGATGGATTGGACTGGATAAATGCAACCACTATCAAATTCAAGCTGATGGATTGGGCAAGAGAACAACTGTAACAACTGTCAAATTCATAGACAGCCCTATGGATGCAAGGACTGACCATCCATGATATCAAAAGTATAGTTTTAACCACGTTTTGAGGTTATACAGTGTTTGTTTACATGTACATTGTTTAAAAACATTGGAGTAAAACAAGCTTATATTCTGTACTTTGTTGAAGCACCTTTGGCAGTGATTACAAACTCGAGTCCTCTCGGGTTTGACACTACAACTTGCGTCTGAAAATGGATGTAGCAAATGCAGATTGATCCTTTAAACCAACACACTGCAAAGGTCTGCTGAATTGATGTGGATGCTGACAACACAGCACCGGGAGGTTAGAGGAACTCTGTCATGCTTCATGGAGGCTCATCTCTCCGCAACATCAACATACTGAGTGCCTGAGCTACTGGAGCTTACACATGTCAGAGAGAGGCAGGAGTGATGCTTCAGTGAGAACAGGTAGAGTACATGTGTGTGCACACATGCTTTCTGCCATTCCTATAAGCAGGAGTGCTCTCTAGCCACAGCATTAGAAGCTATCTTTGGTGATAGAAATTTAGAATTAGATAATAGCGAACCCGTGGTCTGGCTGTCGGTGACTCTACCAGAAGGGCCTGAACTCCTCCTGTATGCAAACTCTCCCTGGGGACAATAGACATATAACACCCTCTGTGGTACTTTCTGTCTCTGTTTTGCCCTTACACACACACACACACACACACACACACACACACACACACACACACACACACACACACACACTCTCTCTGGGAGGTGGCATCTGCTTTCAGGTGCCTGATCAATAAGTTGTTTGATATCAGCTGAGGAGGGGGTACAGCCTGCGATACCCTAGCAGGGCCAACAGGGGCAGTGTAGGACAGCACACTGCAGTTCCCTTAGGGCAACATCAACTTCACGAGTACTACAGGTCAGAGACAGACCTTACTCATTGAGAATTTCACATACACTAACAAGTCACATTTTGACACAATGTCACGCACAGACATGGCCACGTTAATAAACACTATTCTGGTATATCAATACTGTCAGTTTTAATATTTTATTTTGCATATAAAGATAGTAAATAGATAACTTATACATTCTAAATAAAGATACATTACGGATGTGTTTATGTGTATCAATGACAACCTCATGCTAAGCTAACACTCTAATAGGAGACTAAATATAAATGATTTATATTACGTTTCCACTACTGATTGTACATCTCTATAAAGTGCAACCTATTTATAAAAGGGCCAACAAAGCCTACTACTGCTTGATGAGCTGCTTGTTAAGTGCTGCAGCACTGCCACCCTGTGGTCGTCTGAAGTACTATACCCACTCAAACCCAGTCACAATCAAACCTGACTAAGTTAGAGAGGATGGACTTGACATATTGCGGGCTTTAGAGAGAAAACCACAATTAGATGTGTTTTTTTCTTAACTACATAATAACAAAATCCAATGCAAGCCTATGTCTTGATTAGTTCTGACAGTATTGCCACTCTCTTCCTTCCTGTTATGGCCATCTAGTGACTCCAGTGAGAGGGCTTGTTTGAATGGTAAGGCAAAAGCAAGAGTGAAGTTGTGGGAGGGGCATCTGAAACATCTGGATGTCAGACACCAATGTGGTTTTCCATCAGCCAGGCTCAGTGCAACATGTCAGTGTTGTCATTGTTTACAAAAGTTGTTCTTTATAATGTCGAAATATACAGGTCTCCAACCCCATATCACGTATTCACAAACTGAAAATATACAGTGCATTTGGAAAGTACTCAGACCCATTGACTTTTTCCACATTTTGTTACATTACAGCCTTGTTCTAAAATTGATTCATGTTTTTCCTGATCAATCTACACACATTACTCCATAATGGAAACGGAAAACAGGTTTTTATAAATGTTTGCAAATGTATTAAAAATGAAAAATAAAAATACCTTATTTACATAAGCACCCTTTGTTATGGGACTCGAAATTGAGCTCAGGTGCATCCTGATTCCGTTGATCCTCCTTGAGATGTTTCTCCAACTTGATTGAAGTCCACCTGTGGTAAATTCAATTTATTGAACATGATTTGGAAAGGCACACACACATAAGGTGCATTGACAGTGCATGTCAGAGCAAAAACCAAGCCATAAGGTCGAAGAAATTGTCCATAGAGCTACAAGACAGGATTGTGTTGAGGCACATATCTGGGGAAGGGTACCAAAACATTTCTGCAGCATTGAAGGTCCCCAAGAACTCAGTGGCCACTTTCATTCTTAAATGGAAGAAGAATGGAACCACCAAGACTCTTCCGAGAGCTGGTCACCTGGCCAAACTGATTAATTGGGGGAGAAAGGCCTTGGTCAAGGAGGTGACCAAGAACCCGATGGTCACTCTGACAGAACTCCAGAGTTCCTCTGTGGAGATGAGAGAACCTTCCAGAAGGACAACCATCTCTGCAGCACTCCACCAATCAGGCCTTTATGGTAGAGTGGCCAGATGGAAGCTACTCCTCAGTAAAAAGGCACATGACAGCCTGCTTGGAGTTTGCCAAAAGGCTCATCTTCCAACAGGACAACAACCCTAAGTACACATTAAAGAAAAGCAAGAGTGGCTTTGGGACAAGTCTCTGAATGTCCTTGAGTGGCCCAGCCAGAGCCCGGACTTGAACCCAATCAAACATTTCTGGAGAGACCTGAAAACAGGTGTGCAGCGACGCTCCCCATGCAACCTGACAGAGCTTGAGATAACCTGCAGTTAAGAATGGGAGAAAATCCCCAAGGGGTGTGCCAAGCTTGGAGCATCATACCCAAAAAAGACTCAAGGCTCTAATTGCTGCCAAAGGTGCTTCAACAAAGTATTTTCTCAAACGTTTAAAAAAAAACGTTTTTTCTTTGTCATTATGGGGAATTGTGTGTAGATTGATGAGGGGGAAAAACACTTTAATCAATTTTAGAGTAAGGCTGTAATGTGGAAAAAGTCCATTGTACAATCAATTGGTGAGAGAGAAAGAATGAAATATCACATTAATTTGTACCTATCCACTGTATACATGAACTGCAACAAAGTTGTTTCCTGTTTCAGCCACGTCTTTGTTCACGTTAGTGTGTGTCAAACAAAAACTCCTAATGATTGGTTGACAATAAAGCCTACCACAATACAGGCGATGCAGTTGACATGTAGGCACAAATGTGACCGTTTTCATCCCCATAATGGCTCTCCCAGGTGGCGCAGCAGTCTAAGGCACTGCATGTCAGTGCTAGAAGAGTCACTACAGACACCCTGGTTCAAATCTAGGCTGTATCAAAACAGGCCGTGTTTGGGAGTCCCATAGGGTGGCACACAATTGGCCCAGTGTCTTCCGGGTTTGTCTGGTGTAGGCTGTCATTGTAAAAGAGAGTTGGTTCTTAACTTACTTGCCTAAATAAATAAAGGTTACATAATGTAACACACTTTGAAAGGCCTGACAAAAGTGATCTGCCTGAATATATCGATAAAAGTTTGTGTGTCTGAGAGAGATTTAATAGTTATCAAAATGTCAAACTGTGTAACCAAGCATTTATAACGGCTAAGAAATGTATTGCCATGAATTGAAGGTTGTCAATGTCAAGTTATGTATCACTAGATTTGATTTATTACAAGATTAAGGGTATACTGGGCAACTTTCATAAGGTTGGGATGCCTTATGTGGAATACAGGAACTGGTACCAGAACCACACAGGTCCCCAAAACAGGTGACTTTACATGGAAGAGGTTTTAAAGCTGAGATCCGCATTAGGGGAAACAGTGTAACTGGCTGCCCGAGGAATATTTGTTATTTTGTTTATTAAATGGAGAAGAAAAAAAAATGGTAGTACCCTGCTGTTCTATCGCGTGTGCAATGATGTCCAACTTTTTTACCTTGAGGAAAACTCAGAAATGATAGCTATAAAGTGTTACCATTTTTATTTTAGTTCCTGATTCTGAAGTCCAGGATTAAGATGATGAAAACTGTGTCTGGATCAGCAGTTTGGGGCAGTTCCGTTTAGACAGCAATGTCTCAACGCTACCACAAAGAAGTCACATCCAACTGAAAACTTCAGTCCTATACATGAGCTGAGAGCTACAGAACAACTTCACTTCTGATCAAGGCTGCATGTCATCAGTCTAAAAGGGCCTCCCCTTTATTTCTCTTTCTAAGACCTGGACAGGTTAGTGTTAGCCACCTAGTTAACATTAGCCACAATAAACTGAAATTCGTAGCATTAGCCAAATTGGAATTCGTAACATATCATTGCAACAAATTGGAATTCGTAACATATCATACTTATTGCAAATTTGAAACATATTGTAAGAATTGCAACATATGCCTTGCAGGTCCAAAGTCTAATCAGTGTGGGACAGACAGCGATTCCCACAGTCCTCCTCTGCTCTCTCAGTGATGCAGTCTGGGAAGAAAACTCCTTAGCTGGCCTGTGTGTGTGTGTGTTTGTGTGTGCTCGCAAATGCTTGTCCTTCTCTGGAAGAGAAAGAGAAGGAGGGGGAGTGCAGTGTGAACTTTCCTTCCTCTGAGGCCTCAGCGGTCCTGAAACAGGCGACCCCGGGCTCTCTGCGGAGCAGCTGTCAGACCCTGTGTCCTGGCTTTTCCGGCCTGGACTGTGGGAAAGTCAGGAGCACTGCTCTATCCCTCTAGCCTCCCTCTCATCCTGCTTCCTGTTGGGAAGCTAAATATACCCAAGCCTTTTGTTCCCCGCGCTTCCCAAAATATGCTGCCACCGCCGCTGACATCAAACATGTTCTTTCCAAGTTCCTCCCACCGGCCTATCGGATGCTGACACTCTTCCCTGACTGGCACAGAGGACTGTTTTCCTGCATGGAGAGGGAGAGGAGATGCCCAGTGGAAGATGGGTTAGGGAGGCACAGGGGTAGAGGGTTAGGGAGCTGTCTGGGCTGAGAAATAGGATGTCTTGTTGAGGTGGAAACCGAGAGCAGAGAGGTCATTGACCTGGTGAATTGAGTTCTGATTTGGACTAAGACTTTTTCAAACCACTTGTAATTTGCATTAACGAAGAATGAATAATCCAAAGACGTTATATCAACATGACTGAGTGAGCTCAATGGTGTTAACCTGAATGATTAGGATTTTGAGCCGCTTGACTTTCCTGTCCGTCTAAGACCAGACAAGGTCCACGGTAGTTTTCTAAATCATGGGTCAGAACATTCACACTGTAGGTAGGTCACAGCCAGATTATCTGGTGTTAGGGCTAAAAACGGGCTTCAAGCTAGAAACACACACACACCATTACACAATCACATATGCACGCACACACACCATTAGACATGCACACTTACACTCACATGGGTATACAAATAATCACAGTTCCTCTTCCGTTTTCCTTTTAGCCCACTAGCTATAACTGGGCCATTGAACTGAGCATACTGTAGAGCCATAGAGCAGGGGAATGGAGGAGAGGTGAAGACCATGGGATTGTAGTAAAGGATAAGTTATTAAATCATTGACTCTAACCATTCCTCAGGCTGGAATCACAAACATTACAGACAGAGTGAATGTGTATGTGTGAAAGAGAGAGAGAGAGAGAGAGAGAGAGAGATGTGATCCTGGTTGGCGGACATCATCTAATCATTCGTCAGTCATTTGATCTGTCTCCCTGTGTTATCTCGACATCTATTGTATCTCTACCGGACCTCTCTTTCCTTTCTCACAGAGATGACTGGGTCCATTCAGATAAACCTCTATACGTCAATGGTCTGTTTCGCCACAAATAGCCCATATCCATCTCCATCTCTGTCTCTCCCATTCACAGAATAAAGGATGCTCACTGAGTCTTCTGATGAGTAATCATCTGGGGCTCTGATGACTAAACCCCAGGCTTACGCATGTACCAAGCACACACGCACACACACGCGCACACACACGGACACACGGACACACGGACACACACACACACACACACACACACACACACACACACACACACAGAGAGAGACAGTAGTAAACATCTGACACGAACAATGGCTAACAAGCAGTGATTATCACAACCCAGCTCCCATCACTGCAGCAATGACTCCAACACCACCACTCGCACCCGCATCCTAGCCCTCCCTCCCTTCCTACCTCACTCTCCCCCTCCCTCCCTCTCTCGCTCCCTCTTTCTCTCTCCCTTCCAGGTCAGTGGCTGTGTCCGGTTGAATCGATGCACTCAGCAATTTGTAACATTTTGAAAAATGCAAGGAATGCATCAGCGTTTCCTGTTTCCAGCCGACAAACCACAAGATTAGAGATCACATACTCGCGCTGAAACACATACACAAACTTTCAAGTGTAAAAAACTCACAAATAGACACACACAAAAAATAAACATTCTTACACAAGAAAACACACACAAAATATTACACGAGCAACAATCACACGCACACACACACACAGTGCCTGCACCCTTCTGTGGGTATTTCCACATCCTCAGTGCATCCAATAAATGCCCCCAGAGAGAACAGCAGAGCAGAGTACAGCCCAGCCGTGGACGAACATAACACAGTTCCATGGAACAACAGGAACATCTGGGTCTCTCATAACATCTCAGGCCTCCAGATACAGACCCTGCTCCAGACAGTGGCCAGAACCCAGGAGATGGAAACAGGCCAGGCACTAAAGCAAAACATACTGGTACAGAAATACTGCAGGAACCCTCAGTGGACCAGATCCCAGATCAGCTCCATCACCGTGAGAATCATCCCACCTCCAGCTAGCTCTCCCTCTCCCTATCCTATCCTGGATTAAAATAGTAGTTGTTTTATTTAAATTTAAGTTGAGCTTTTGATTGAGACTGCTTGGGACCATTCCATTGGTTCTGTTGCACCAAGCAAGCTTGATCAAATGCAGATAAATTATGTGAAAGAAAATAAATTGAACGCAGATCTGCTTCCTATTCCTCGGGTCACCCCAGCCCTCCACATGCCCCCACGACAGAGGAACCTTTCAGGGTGGTTTTGGTCAGAGTCAAGGAGGGTATTGGAGAACATCTGTGAAGAGTGTATACATAATGATACACACAAACACTTCCTCTTACAGATACACAAACACACACACACACTACACACAAACACTTCCTCTTACAGATACACAAACACACACACACACACTACACACACACACACTACACACACACGCGCTACACAAACACACACCAGTGGATGCTCTTCAGAGGAGAAAGGGGAGGACCATCCTCCCCAATGAATTTGATATATATATAGATACAACTATACTAAATGTAATCACATGTCACCAAATAATTGATTAAAACACACTATTTTTTGCAAAGAAGGTCTACAGTAGCCTCAACAGCACTCTGTAGGGTAGCACCATGGTGTAGCCGGAGGACAGCTAGCTTCCGTACTCCTCTGGGTACATTAACTTCAGTACAAAACCTAGGATGCTCATGGTTCTCACCCCCTTCCATAGACTTACACAGTAATTATGACAACTTCTGGAGGATGTCCTCCAGCCTATCAGAGCTCTTTCAGCAGGAACTGACATTTTGTCCACCCAATCAAAGGATCAGATAATTAATCTAATACTGAAAGCATAAGCTACAGCTAGCAAGCACTGTAGTGTATAAAATGTGGTGAGTAGTTGACTCAAAGAGAAAGACAATAGTTGAACAAATATATTTCTTCTAAAATGAAGGACAAGCAAGAGAGACATAGATAGAGACATAGATAGATAGAGAGATATAGATAGACAGAGAGATATCATCATATATTTTTCACTTTCAGTTTCACTTACTTAGCTAGCAAATGCAGACAGCTATTTTAGCCTACTGAAACACCCTGCTCAAACAGAGGGATGCTATGTTAGCTAGCTGGCTATGATTTTCCAACACAACACTGGAACTCGTCAAAGTTAGCTAATTTATTGCTACCGGTGCTTGCCAGTGTAACTGCCAACTGACTGTTACTGTAACATTACTGTATGATTGTAGCGGGTTTACTAACGCATTAGTTCTATTAGCTATGCTGACTACGACGTTACTTTAGCTAATATGGAGACAACTATGTAGGCTGTGTGTAGCGGTTATGACATGATTTGGAAAGGTTTTTTCGCCTGGTCACATTCAGCTGATGTGTTATGCATTGAAGTCCACAAGCGAAGGGAAAAGGTGAGAGGAGGAGAGCGCATAGATCAGGGAAGTCCGGAACCAATACACGCAGTCAGTCAGGAAAGCTAAGGCCAGCTTCTTCAGGCAGAAGTTTGCATCCTGTAGCTCCAACTCCAAAAGTTCTGGGACACTGTGAAGTCCATGGAGAACAAGAGCACCTCCTCCCAGCTGCCCACTGCACTGAGGCTAGGTAACACGGTCACCACCGATAAATCCATGATTATCGAAAACTTCAATAAGCATTTCTCAACGGCTGCAGCTCCGCCCCGGCAGCTCCTCGCCCAAGCCTCTCCAGGTTCTCCTTTACCCAAATCCAGATAGCAGATGTTCTGAAAGAGCTGCAAAACCTGGACCCGTACAAATCAGCTGGGCTTGACAATCTGGACCCCTATTTCTGAAACTTTCCGCCGCCATTGTCGCAACCCCTATTACCAGCCTGTTCAACCTCTCTTTCATATCGTCTGAGATCCCCAAGGATTGAAAGTTGCCGCAGTCATCCCCCTCTTCAAAGGGGGAGACACCCTGGACCCAAACTGTTACAGACCTATATCCATCCTGCCCTGCCTATCTAAGGTCTCCGAAAGCCAAGTCAACAAACAGGTCACTGACCATCTCGAATCCCACCGTACCTTCTCCGCTGTGCAATCTGGTTTCCGAGCCGGTCACGGGTGCACCTCAGCCACACTCAAGGTACTAAACGATATCATAACCGCCATCGATAAAAGACAGTACTGTGCAGCCGTCTTCATTGACCTTGCCAAGGCTTTCGACTCTGTCAATCACCATATTCTTATCGGCAGACTCAGTAGCCTCGGTTTTTCGGATGACTGCCTTGCCTGGTTCACCAATTACTTTGCAGACAGATTTCAGTGTGTCAAATCGGAGGGCATGCTGTCCGGTCCTCTGGCAGTCTCTATGGGGGTGCCACAGGGTTCAATTCTCGGGCCGACTCTTTTCTCTGTATATATCAATGATGTTGCTCTTGCTGCGGGCGATTCCCTGATCCACCTCTACGCAGATGACACCATTCTATATACTTTCGGCCCGTCATTGG
>NW_024607425.1:0-25970 GCF_018296145.1 Oncorhynchus tshawytscha | reverse complement strand
CCATGTGAAAAATTCAGCACAAAAATAGGAAGGTTCTACCGAGACTTGAACTCGGATCACTGGATTCAAAGTCCAGAGTGCTAACCATTACACCATAGAACCATATTCTAAATTCACATGGAAATTGAAAAAAATTTCTGCGTTAAAATTGCAACAGCGGACTGTCGTTCCTTCACGTGCTGCAAATACTTTCAACTGACAACAATATTTGGACAGCTATATTCTAGTTCCACGAGGCAAATTAATTGACATGGTAGGATCGTCCAAGATTTAAACTCGGATTGTAGGATTCAGAGTCCTGAGTAATAACCTTTACAGCATAGAACCCTGTACTCAATACTCTGTGACGGGTTCAGATTTTACTGTCCTTGGTTCACCGGAAAAACAGATAAAATATTTTCAGGCCTGAAACGGTGTCAACTACCAGGCACTCATAGTATGCATTTACCGTAGGCTAGCCATTCGTGCGTAACAAGAGTGCGACTCCCACCCACTTGTTTCTTTCACGCACAACTATTTTAAAGTTGACAGGGGAGGAGTGTGTCACTGCAAAATCAAGGTAGGTCCTACTGATTTGAACTCAGATCACAGGATTCAGAGTCCTGAGTGCTAACCATTACACCATAGAACCATATACAGAGTAATTATTGTAGAGTTCCGATTTTCCTGTCATTTGTACACCGGATAAACAGCAGATTATGAGATTATTGGTTGGCCATGTGAAAAATTCAGCACAAAAAATAGGAAGGTTCTACCGAGATTTGAACTCGGATCACTGGATTCAAAGTCCAGAGTGCTAACCATTACACCATAGAACCATATTCTAAATTCACATGGAAATTGAAAAAAAAAATTCTGCGTTTAATTTGCAACAGCGGACTGTCGTTCCTTCACGTGCTGCAAATACTTTCAACTGACAACAATATTTGGACAGCTATATTCTAGTTCCACGAGGCAAATTAATTGACATGGTAGGATCGTCCAAGATTTAAACTCGGATTGTAGGATTCAGAGTCCTGAGTGATAACCTTTACAGCATAGAACCCTGTACTCAATACTCTGTGACGGGTTCAGATTTTACTGTCCTTGGTTCACCGGAAAAACAGATAAAAATTTTCTGGACAGAAACGGTGTCAACTACCAGGCACTCATAGTATGCATTTACCGTAGGCTAGCCATTCGTGCGTATCGACTCCCACCCACTTGTTTCTTTCACGCACAACTATTTTAAAGTTGACAGGGGAGGAGTGTGTCACTGCAAAATCAAGGTAGGTCCTACCGAGATTTGAACTCAGATCGCAGGATTCAGAGTCCTGAGTGCTAACCATTACACCATAGAACCATATACAGAGTAATTATTGTAGAGTTCCGATTTTCCTGTCATTTGTACACCGGATAAACAGCAGATTATGAGATTATTGGTTGGCCATGTGAAAAATTCAGCACAAAAAATAGGAAGGTTCTACCGAGATTTCAACTCGGATCACTGGATTCAAAGTCCAGAGTGCTAACCATTACACCATAGAACCATATTCTAAATTCACATGGAAATTGAAAAAAAAAAAAAAAATTCTGCGTTTAATTTGCAACAGCGGACTGTCGTTCCTTCACGTGCTGCAAATACTTTCAACTGACAACAATATTTGGACAGCTATATTCTAGTTCCACGAGGCAAATTAATTGACATGGTAGGATCGTCCAAGATTTAAACTCGGATTGTAGGATTCAGAGTCCTGAGTGATAACCTTTACAGCATAGAACCCTGTACTCAATACTCTGTGACGGGTTCAGATTTTACTGTCCTTGGTTCACCGGAAAAACAGATAAAATATTTTCAGGCCTGAAACGGTGTCAACTACCAGGCACTCATAGTATGCGTTTACCGTAGGCTAGCCATTCGTGCGTAACAAGAGTGCTTATCGACTCCCACCCACTTGTTTCTTTCACGCACAACTATTTTAAAGTTGACAGGGGAGGAGTGTGTCACTGCAAAATCATGGTAGGTCCTACCAAGATTTGAAATCGGATCACAGGATTCAGAGTCCTGAGTGCTAACCATTACACCATAGAACCATATACAGAGTAATTATTGTAGAGTTCCGATTTTCCTGTCATTTGTACACCGGATAAACAGCAGATTATGAGATTATTGGTTGGCCATGTGAAAAATTCAGCACAAAAAATAGGAAGGTTCTACCGAGATTTGAACTCGGATCACTGGATTCAAAGTCCAGAGTGCTAACCATTACACCATAGAACCATATTCTAAATTCACATGGAAATTGAAAAAAAAAAAAAAATTCTGCGTTTAATTTGCAACAGCGGACTGTCGTTCCTTCACGTGCTGCAAATACTTTCAACTGACAACAATATTTGGACAGCTATATTCTAGTTCCACGAGGCAAATTAATTGACATGGTAGGATCGTCCAAGATTTAAACTCGGATTGTAGGATTCAGAGTCCTGAGTAATAACCTTTACAGCATAGAACCCTGTACTCAATACTCTGTGACGGGTTCAGATTTTACTGTCCTTGGTTCACCGGAAAAACAGATAAAAGATTTTCTGGACAGAAACGGTGTCAACTACCAGGCACTCATAGTATGCATTTACCGTAGGCTAGCCATTCGTGCGTAACAAGAGTGCTTATCGACTCCCACCCACTTGTTTCTTTCACGCACAACTATTTTAAAGTTGACAGGGGAGGAGTGTGTCACTGCAAAATCAAGGTAGGTCCTACCGAGATTTGAACTCGGATCACAGGATTCAGAGTCCTGAGTGCTAACCATTACACCATAGAACCATATACAGAGTAATTATTGTAGAGTTCCGATTTTCCTGTCATTTGTACACCGGATAAACAGCAGATTATGAGATTATTGGTTGGCCATGTGAAAAATTCAGCACAAAAAATAGGAAGGTTCTACCGAGATTTCAACTCGGATCACTGGATTCAAAGTCCAGAGTGCTAACCATTACACCATAGAACCATATTCTAAATTCACATGGAAATTGAAAAAAAAAAATTCTGCGTTTAATTTGCAACAGCGGACTGTCGTTCCTTCACGTGCTGCAAATACTTTCAACTGACAACAATATTTGGACAGCTATATTCTAGTTCCACGAGGCAAATTAATTGACATGGTAGGATCGTCCAAGATTTAAACTCGGATTGTAGGATTCAGAGTCCTGAGTGATAACCTTTACAGCATAGAACCCTGTACTCAATACTCTGTGACGGGTTCAGATTTTACTGTCCTTGGTTCACCGGAAAAACAGATAAAATATTTTCAGGCCTGAAACGGTGTCAACTACCAGGCACTCATAGTATGCGTTTACCGTAGGCTAGCCATTCGTGCGTATCGACTCCCACCCACTTGTTTCTTTCACGCACAACTATTTTAAAGTTGACAGGGGAGGAGTGTGTCACTGCAAAATCAAGGTAGGTCCTACCGAGATTTGAACTCGGATCACAGGATTCAGAGTCCTGAGTGCTAACCATTACACCATAGAACCATATACAGAGTAATTATTGTAGAGTTCCGATTTTCCTGTCATTTGTACACCGGATAAACAGCAGATTATGAGATTATTGGTTGGCCATGTGAAAAATTCAGCACAAAAATAGGAAGGTTCTACCGAGATTTCAACTCGGATCACTGGATTCAAAGTCCAGAGTGCTAACCATTACACCATAGAACCATATTCTAAATTCACATGGAAATTGAAAAAAAAAAAAAAATCTGCGTTTAATTTGCAACAGCGGACTGTCGTTCCTTCACGTGCTGCAAATACTTTCAACTGACAACAATATTTGGACAGCTATATTCTAGTTCCACGAGGCAAATTAATTGACATGGTAGGATCGTCCAAGATTTAAACTCGGATTGTAGGATTCAGAGTCCTGAGTGATAACCTTTACAGCATAGAACCCTGTACTCAATACTCTGTGACGGGTTCAGATTTTACTGTCCTTGGTTCACCGGAAAAACAGAGAAAATATTTTCAGGCCTGAAACGGTGTCAACTACCAGGCACTCATAGTATGCGTTTACCGTAGGCTAGCCATTCGTGCGTGCTCGACTCCCACCCACTTGTTTCTTTCACGCACAACTATTTTAAAGTTGACAGGGGAGGAGTGTGTCACTGCAAAATCAAGGTAGGTTCTACCGAGATTTGAACTCAGATCACAGGATTCAGAGTCCTGAGTGCTAACCATTACACCATAGAACCATATACAGAGTAATTATTGTAGAGTTCCGATTTTCCTGTCATTTGTACACCGGATAAACAGCAGATTATGAGATTATTGTTTGGCCATGTGAAAAATTCTGCACAAAAAATAGGAAGGTTCTACCGAGATTTGAACTCGGATCACTGGATTCAAAGTCCAGAGTGCTAACCATTACACCATAGAACCATATTCTAAATTCACATGGAAATTGAAAAAAAAAAATTCTGCGTTTAATTTGCAACAGCGGACTGTCGTTCCTTCACGTGCTGCAAATACTTTCAACTGACAACAATATTTGGACAGCTATATTCTAGTTCCACGAGGCAAATTAATTGACATGGTAGGATCGTCCAAGATTTAAACTCGGATTGTAGGATTCAGAGTCCTGAGTGATAACCTTTACAGCATAGAACCCTGTACTCAATACTCTGTGACGGGTTCAGATTTTACTGTCCTTGGTTCACCGGAAAAACAGATAAAATATTTTCTGGACAGAAACGGTGTCAACTACCAGGCACTCATAGTATGCGTTTACCGTAGGCTAGCCATTCGTGCGTAACAAGAGTGCTTATCGACTCCCACCCACTTGTTTCTTTCACGCACAACTATTTTAAAGTTGACAGGGAGGAGTGTGTCACTGCAAAATCAAGGTAGGTCCTACCGAGATTTGAACTCGGATCACAGGATTCAGAGTCCTGAGTGCTAACCATTACACCATAGAACCATATACAGAGTAATTATTGTAGAGTTCCGATTTTCCTGTCATTTGTACACCGGATAAACAGCAGATTATGAGATTATTGGTTGGCCATGTGAAAAATTCAGCACAAAAAATAGGAAGGTTCTACCGAGATTTGAACTCGGATCACTGGATTCAAAGTCCAGAGTGCTAACCATTACACCATAGAACCATATTCTAAATTCACATGGAAATTGAAAAAAAAAAAAATTCTGCGTTTAATTTGCAACAGCGGACTGTCGTTCCTTCACGTGCTGCAAATACTTTCAACTGACAACAATATTTGGACAGCTATATTCTAGTTCCACGAGGCAAATTAATTGACATGGTAGGATCGTCCAAGATTTAAACTCGGATTGTAGGATTCAGAGTCCTGAGTGATAACCTTTACAGCATAGAACCCTGTACTCAATACTCTGTGACGGGTTCAGATTTTACTGTCCTTGGTTCACCGGAAAAACAGAGAAAATATTTTCAGGCCTGAAACGGTGTCAACTACCAGGCACTCATAGTATGCGTTTACCGTAGGCTAGCCATTCGTGCGTATGCGACTCCCACCCACTTGTTTCTTTCACGCACAACTATTTTAAAGTTGACAGGGGAGGAGTGTGTCACTGCAAAATCAAGGTAGGTCCTACCAAGATTTGAACTCGGATCACAGGATTCAGAGTCCTGAGTGCTAACCATTACACCATAGAACCATATACAGAGTAATTATTGTAGAGTTCCGATTTTCCTGTCATTTGTACACCGGATAAACAGCAGATTATGAGATTATTGGTTGGCCATGTGAAAAATTCAGCACAAAAAATAGGAAGGTTCTACCGAGATTTGAACTCGGATCACTGGATTCAAAGTCCAGAGTGCTAACCATTACACCATAGAACCATATTCTAAATTCACATGGAAATTGAAAAAAAAAAATTCTGCGTTTAATTTGCAACAGCGGACTGTCGTTCCTTCACGTGCTGCAAATACTTTCAACTGACAACAATATTTGGACAGCTATATTCTAGTTCCACGAGGCAAATTAATTGACATGGTAGGATCGTCCAAGATTTAAACTCGGATTGTAGGATTCAGAGTCCTGAGTGATAACCTTTACAGCATAGAACCCTGTACTCAATACTCTGTGACGGGTTCAGATTTTACTGTCCTTGGTTCACCGGAAAAACAGAGAAAATATTTTCAGGCCTGAAACGGTGTCAACTACCAGGCACTCATAGTATGCGTTTACCGTAGGCTAGCCATTCGTGCGTATCGACTCCCACCCACTTGTTTCTTTCACGCACAACTATTTTAAAGTTGACAGGGGAGGAGTGTGTCACTGCAAAATCAAGGTAGGTCCTACCGAGATTTGAACTCGGATCGCAGGATTCAGAGTCCTGAGTGCTAACCATTACACCATCGAACCCTTTACAGAGTAATTATTGTAGAGTTCCGATTTTCCTGTCATTTGTACACCGGATAAACAGCAGATTATGAGATTATTGGTTGGCCATTTGAAAAATTCAGCACAAAAAATAGGAAGGTTCTACCGAGATTTGAACTCGGATCACTGGATTCAAAGTCCAGAGTGCTAACCATTACACCATAGAACCATATTCTAAATTCACATGGAAATTGAAAAAAAAAAAATTCTGCGTTTAATTTGCAACAGCGGACTGTCGTTCCTTCACGTGCTGCAAATACTTTCAACTGACAACAATATTTGGACAGCTATATTCTAGTTCCACGAGGCAAATTAATTGACATGGTAGGATCGTCCAAGATTTAAACTCGGATTGTAGGATTCAGAGTCCTGAGTAATAACCTTTACAGCATAGAACCCTGTACTCAATACTCTGTGACGGGTTCAGATTTTACTGTCCTTGGTTCACCGGAAAAACAGATAAAAATTTTCTGGACAGAAACGGTGTCAACTACCAGGCACTCATAGTATGCATTTACCGTAGGCTAGCCATTCGTGCGTATCGACTCCCACCCACTTGTTTCTTTCACGCACAACTATTTTAAAGTTGACAGGGGAGGAGTGTGTCACTGCAAAATCGAGGTAGGTCCTACCGAGATTTGAACTCGGATCGCAGGATTCAGAGTCCTGAGTGCTAACCATTACACCATAGAACCATATACAGAGTAATTATTGTAGAGTTCCGATTTTCCTGTCATTTGTACACCGGATAAACAGCAGATTATGAGATTATTGGTTGGCCATGTGAAAAATTCAGCACAAAAAATAGGAAGGTTCTACCGAGATTTCAACTCGGATCACTGGATTCAAAGTCCAGAGTGCTAACCATTACACCATAGAACCATATTCTAAATTCACATGGAAATTGAAAAAAAAAAAAATTCTGCGTTTAATTTGCAACAGCGGACTGTCGTTCCTACACGTGCTGCAAATACTTTCAACTGACAACAATATTTGGACAGCTATATTCTAGTTCCACGACGCAAATTAATTGACATGGTAGGATCGTCCAAGATTTAAACTCGGATTGTAGGATTCAGAGTCCTGAGTGATAACCTTTACAGCATAGAACCCTGTACTCAATACTCTGTGACGGGTTCAGATTTTACTGTCCTTGGTTCACCGGAAAAACAGAGAAAATATTTTCAGGCCTGAAACGGTGTCAACTACCAGGCACTCATAGTATGCGTTTACCGTAGGCTAGCCATTCGTGCGTAACAAGAGTGCGACTCCCACCCACTTGTTTCTTTCACGCACAACTATTTTAAAGTTGACAGGGAGGAGTGTGTCACTGCAAAATCAAGGTAGGTTCTACCGAGATTTGAACTCGGATCACAGGATTCAGAGTCCTGAGTGCTAACCATTACACCATAGAACCATATACAGAGTAATTATTGTAGAGTTCCGATTTTCCTGTCATTTGTACACCGGATAAACAGCAGATTATGAGATTATTGGTTGGCCATTTGAAAAATTCAGCACAAAAAATAGGAAGGTTCTACCGAGATTTCAACTCGGATCACTGGATTCAAAGTCCAGAGTGCTAACCATTACACCATAGAACCATATTCTAAATTCACATGGAAATTGAAAAAAAAAAATTCTGCGTTTAATTTGCAACAGCGGACTGTCGTTCCTTCACGTGCTGCAAATACTTTCAACTGACAACAATATTTGGACAGCTATATTCTAGTTCCACGAGGCAAATTAATTGACATGGTAGGATCGTCCAAGATTTAAACTCGGATTGTAGGATTCAGAGTCCTGAGTGATAACCTTTACAGCATAGAACCCTGTACTCAATACTCTGTGACGGGTTCAGATTTTACTGTCCTTGGTTCACCGGAAAAACAGATAAAATATTTTCAGGCCTGAAACGGTGTCAACTACCAGGCACTCATAGTATGCATTTACCGTAGGCTAGCCATTCGTGCGTAACAAGAGTGCTTATCGACTCCCACCCACTTGTTTCTTTCACGCACAACTATTTTAAAGTTGACAGGGGAGGAGTGTGTCACTGCAAAATCAAGGTAGGTCCTACCGAGATTTGAACTCAGATCACAGGATTCAGAGTCCTGAGTGCTAACCATTACACCATAGAACCATATACAGAGTAATTATTGTAGAGTTCCGATTTTCCTGTCATTTGTACACCGGATAAACAGCAGATTATGAGATTATTGGTTGGCCATGTGAAAAATTCAGCACAAAAAATAGGAAGGTTCTACCGAGATTTCAACTCGGATCACTGGATTCAAAGTCCAGAGTGCTAACCATTACACCATAGAACCATATTCTAAATTCACATGGAAATTGAAAAAAAAAAAATTCTGCGTTTAATTTGCAACAGCGGACTGTCGTTCCTTCACGTGCTGCAAATACTTTCAACTGACAACAATATTTGGACAGCTATATTCTAGTTCCACGAGGCAAATTAATTGACATGGTAGGATCGTCCAAGATTTAAACTCGGATTGTAGGATTCAGAGTCCTGAGTGATAACCTTTACAGCATAGAACCCTGTACTCAATACTCTGTGACGGGTTCAGATTTTACTGTCCTTGGTTCACCGGAAAAACAGAGAAAATATTTTCAGGCCTGAAACGGTGTCAACTACCAGGCACTCATAGTATGCGTTTACCGTAGGCTAGCCATTCGTGCGTATCGACTCCCACCCACTTGTTTCTTTCACGCACAACTATTTTAAAGTTGACAGGGGAGGAGTGTGTCACTGCAAAATCAAGGTAGGTCCTACCGAGATTTGAACTCGGATCACAGGATTCAGAGTCCTGAGTGCTAACCATTACACCATAGAACCATATACAGAGTAATTATTGTAGAGTTCCGATTTTCCTGTCATTTGTACACCGGATAAACAGCAGATTATGAGATTATTGGTTGGCCATGTGAAAAATTCAGCACAAAAAATAGGAAGGTTCTACCGAGATTTGAACTCGGATCACTGGATTCAAAGTCCAGAGTGCTAACCATTACACCATAGAACCATATTCTAAATCCACATGGAAATTGAAAAAAAAAAGATTTCTGCGTTTAAATTGCAACAGCGGACTGTCGTTCCTTCACGTGCTGCAAATACTTTCAACTGACAACAATATTTGGACAGCTATATTCTAGTTCCACGAGGCAAATTAATTGACATGGTAGGATCGTCCAAGATTTAAACTCGGATTGCAGGATTCAGAGTCCTGAGTGCTAACCATTACACCATAGAACCCTGTACTCAATACTCTGTGACGGGTTCAGATTTTACTGTCCTTGGTTCACCGGAAAAACAGATAAAAATTTCCTGGACAGAAACGGTGTCAACTACCAGGCACTCATAGTATGCATTTACCGTAGGCGAGCCATTCTTGCGTAACAAGATTGCTTATCGACTCCCACCCACTTGTTTCTTTCACGCACAACTATTTTAAAGTTGACAGGGGAGGAGTGTGTCACTGCAAAATCTAGGTAGGTCCTACCGAGATTTGAACTCGGATCACAGGATTCAGAGTCCTGAGTGCTAACCATTACACCATAGAACCATATACAGAGTAATTATTGTAGAGTTCCGATTTTCCTGTCATTTGTACACCGGATAAACAGCAGATTATGAGATTATTGGTTGGCCATGTGAAAAATTCAGCACAAAAATAGGAAGGTTCTACCGAGATTTCAACTCGGATCACTGGATTCAAAGTCCAGAGTGCTAACCATTACACCATAGAACCATATTCTAAATTCACATGGAAATTGAAAAAAAAAAAAATTCTGCGTTTAATTTGCAACAGCGGACTGTCGTTCCTACACGTGCTGCAAATACTTTCAACTGACAACAATATTTGGACAGCTATATTCTAGTTCCACGAGGCAAATTAATTGACATGGTAGGATCGTCCAAGATTTAAACTCGGATTGTAGGATTCAGAGTCCTGAGTGATAACCTTTACAGCATAGAACCCTGTACTCAATACTCTGTGACGGGTTCAGATTTTACTGTCCTTGGTTCACCGGAAAAACAGAGAAAATATTTTCAGGCCTGAAACGGTGTCAACTACCAGGCACTCATAGTATGCGTTTACCGTAGGCTAGCCATTCGTGCGTATCGACTCCCACCCACTTGTTTCTTTCACGCACAACTATTTTAAAGTTGACAGGGGAGGAGTGTGTCACTGCAAAATCAAGGTAGGTTCTACCAAGATTTGAACTCGGATCGCAGGATTCAGAGTCCTGAGTGCTAACCATTACACCATAGAACCATATACAGAGTAATTATTGTAGAGTTCCGATTTTCCTGTCATTTGTACACCGGATAAACAGCAGATTATGAGATTATTGGTTGGCCATTTGAAAAATTCAGCACAAAAAATAGGAAGGTTCTACCGAGATTTGAACTCGGATCACTGGATTCAAAGTCCAGAGTGCTAACCATTACACCATAGAACCATATTCTAAATTCACATGGAAATTGAAAAAAAAAAATTCTGCGTTTAATTTGCAACAGCGGACTGTCGTTCCTACACGTGCTGCAAATACTTTCAACTGACAACAATATTTGGACAGCTATATTCTAGTTCCACGAGGCAAATTAATTGACATGGTAGGATCGTCCAAGATTTAAACTCGGATTGTAGGATTCAGAGTCCTGAGTGATAACCTTTACAGCATAGAACCCTGTACTCAATACTCTGTGACGGGTTCAGATTTTACTGTCCTTGGTTCACCGGAAAAACAGATAAAAATTTCCTGGACAGAAACGGTGTCAACTACCAGGCACTCATAGTATGCATTTACCGTAGGCGAGCCATTCTTGCGTAACAAGATTGCTTATCGACTCCCACCCACTTGTTTCTTTCACGCACAACTATTTTAAAGTTGACAGGGGAGGAGTGTGTCACTGCAAAATCTAGGTAGGTCCTACCGAGATTTGAACTCGGATCGCAGGATTCAGAGTCCTGAGTGCTAACCATTACACCATAGAACCATATACAGAGTAATTATTGTAGAGTTCCGATTTTCCTGTCATTTGTACACCGGATAAACAGCAGATTATGAGATTATTGGTTGGCCATGTGAAAAATTCAGCACAAAAATAGGAAGGTTCTACCGAGATTTCAACTCGGATCACTGGATTCAAAGTCCAGAGTGCTAACCATTACACCATAGAACCATATTCTAAATTCACATGGAAATTGAAAAAAAAAAATTCTGCGTTTAATTTGCAACAGCGGACTGTCGTTCCTACACGTGCTGCAAATACTTTCAACTGACAACAATATTTGGACAGCTATATTCTAGTTCCACGACGCAAATTAATTGACATGGTAGGATCGTCCAAGATTTAAACTCGGATTGTAGGATTCAGAGTCCTGAGTGATAACCTTTACAGCATAGAACCCTGTACTCAATACTCTGTGACGGGTTCAGATTTTACTGTCCTTGGTTCACCGGAAAAACAGATAAAATTTTCAGGCCTGAAACGGTGTCAACTACCAGGCACTCATAGTATGCGTTTACCGTAGGCTAGCCATTCGTGCGTATCGACTCCCACCCACTTGTTTCTTTCACGCACAACTATTTTAAAGTTGACAGGGGAGGAGTGTGTCACTGCAAAATCAAGGTAGGTCCTACCGAGATTTGAACTCGGATCGCAGGATTCAGAGTCCTGAGTGCTAACCATTACACCATAGAACCATATACAGAGTAATTATTGTAGAGTTCCGATTTTCCTGTCATTTGTACACCGGATAAACAGCAGATTATGAGATTATTGGTTGGCCATGTGAAAAATTCAGCACAAAAAATAGGAAGGTTCTACCGAGATTTCAACTCAGATCACTGGATTCAAAGTCCAGAGTGCTAACCATTACACCATAGAACCATATTCTAAATTCACATGGAAATTGAAAAAAAAAAAATTCTGCGTTTAAATTGCAACAGCGGACTGTCGTTCCTTCACGTGCTGCAAATACTTTCAACTGACAACAATATTTGGACAACTATATTCTAGTTCCACGACGCAAATTAATTGACATGGTAGGATCGTCCAAGATTTAAACTCGGATTGTAGGATTCAGAGTCCTGAGTGATAACCTTTACAGCATAGAACCCTGTACTCAATACTCTGTGACGGGTTCAGATTTTACTGTCCTTGGTTCACCGGAAAAACAGAGAAAATATTTTCAGGCCTGAAACGGTGTCAACTACCAGGCACTCATAGTATGCGTTTACCGTAGGCTAGCCATTCGTGCGTATCGACTCCCACCCACTTGTTTCTTTCACGCACAACTATTTTAAAGTTGACAGGGAGGAGTGTGTCACTGCAAAATCAAGGTAGGTTCTACCGAGATTTGAACTCAGATCACAGGATTCAGAGTCCTGAGTGCTAACCATTACACCATTGAACCATATACAGAGTAATTATTGTAGAGTTCCGATTTTCCTGTCATTTGTACACCGGATAAACAGCAGATTATGAGATTATTGTTTGGCCATGTGAAAAATTCAGCACAAAAATAGGAAGGTTCTACCGAGATTTCAACTCGGATCACTGGATTCAAAGTCCAGAGTGCTAACCATTACACCATAGAACCATATTCTAAATTCACATGGAAATTGAAAAAAAAAAAAATTCTGCGTTTAATTTGCAACAGCGGACTGTCGTTCCTACACGTGCTGCAAATACTTTCAACTGACAACAATATTTGGACAGCTATATTCTAGTTCCACGACGCAAATTAATTGACATGGTAGGATCGTCCAAGATTTAAACTCGGATTGTAGGATTCAGAGTCCTGAGTGATAACCTTTACAGCATAGAACCCTGTACTCAATGACGGGTTCAGATTTTACTGTCCTTGGTTCACCGGAAAAACAGATAAAATATTTTCTGGCCAGAAACGGTGTCAACTACCAGGCACTCATAGTATGCGTTTACCGTAGGCTAGCCATTCGTGCGTAACAAGAGTGCTTATCGACTCCCACCCACTTGTTTCTTTCACGCACAACTATTTTAAAGTTGACAGGGGAGGAGTGTGTCACTGCAAAATCAAGGTAGGTCCTACCGAGATTTGAACTCGGATCACAGGATTCAGAGTCCTGAGTGCTAACCATTACACCATAGAACCATTACAGAGTAATTATTGTAGAGTTCCGATTTTCCTGTCATTTGTACACCGGATAAACAGCAGATTATGAGATTATTGGTTGGCCATGTGAAAAATTCAGCACAAAAAATAGGAAGGTTCTACCGAGATTTGAACTCGGATCACTGGATTCAAAGTCCAGAGTGCTAACCATTACACCATAGAACCATATTCTATATCCACATGGAAATTGAAAAAAAAAAATCTGCGTTTAATTGCAACAGCGGACTGTCGTTCCTTCACGTGCTGCAAATACTTTCAACTGACAACAATATTTGGACAGCTATATTCTAGTTCCACGAGGCAAATTAATTGACATGGTAGGATCGTCCAAGATTTAAACTCGGATTGTAGGATTCAGAGTCCTCAGTAATAACCTTTACAGCATAGAACCCTGTACTCAATACTCTGTGACGGGTTCAGATTTTACTGTCCTTGGTTCACTGGAAAAACAGAGAAAATATTTTCAGGCCTGAAACGGTGTCAACTACCAGGCACTCATAGTATGCGTTTACCGTAGGCTAGCCATTCGTGCGTATCGACTCCCACCCACTTGTTTCTTTCACGCACAACTATTTTAAAGTTGACAGGGGAGGAGTGTGTCACTGCAAAATCAAGGTAGGTCCTACCGAGATTTGAACTCGGATCACAGGATTCAGAGTCCTGAGTGCTAACCATTACACCATAGAACCATATAAAGAGTAATTATTGTAGAGTTCCGATTTTCCTGTCATTTGTACACCGGATAAACAGCAGATTATGAGATTATTGGTTGGCCATGTGAAAAATTCTGCACAAAAAATAGGAAGGTTCTACCGAGATTTGAACTCGGATCACTGGATTCAAAGTCCAGAGTGCTAACCATTACACCATAGAACCATATTCTATATCCACATGGAAATTGAAAAAAAAAAAATTCTGCGTTTAAATTGCAACAGCGGACTGTCGTTCCTTCACGTGCTGCAAATACTTTCAACTGACAACAATATTTGGACAGCTATATTCTAGTTCCACGAGGCAAATTAATTGACATGGTAGGATCGTCCAAGATTTAAACTCGGATTGTAGGATTCAGAGTCCAGAGTATTAACCTTTACAGCATAGAACCCTGTACTCAATACTCTGTGACGGGTTCAGATTTTACTGTCCTTGGTTCACCGGAAAAACAGATAAAAATTTCCTGGACAGAAACGGTGTCAACTACCAGGCACTCATAGTATGCATTTACCGTAGGCGAGCCATTCTTGCGTAACAAGATTGCTTATCGACTCCCACCCACTTGTTTCTTTCACGCACAACTATTTTAAAGTTGACAGGGGAGGAGTGTGTCACTGCAAAATCTAGGTAGGTCCTACCGAGATTTGAACTCGGATCGCAGGATTCAGAGTCCTGAGTGCTAACCATTACACCATAGAACCATATACAGAGTAATTATTGTAGAGTTCCGATTTTCCTGTCATTTGTACACCGGATAAACAGCAGATTATGAGATTATTGGTTGGCCATGTGAAAAATTCAGCACAAAAATAGGAAGGTTCTACCGAGATTTCAACTCGGATCACTGGATTCAAAGTCCAGAGTGCTAACCATTACACCATAGAACCATATTCTAAATTCACATGGAAATTGAAAAAAAAAAAAAAATTCTGCGTTTAATTTGCAACAGCGGACTGTCGTTCCTACACGTGCTGCAAATACTTTCAACTGACAACAATATTTGGACAGCTATATTCTAGTTCCACGACGCAAATTAATTGACATGGTAGGATCGTCCAAGATTTAAACTCGGATTGTAGGATTCAGAGTCCTGAGTGATAACCTTTACAGCATAGAACCCTGTACTCAATACTCTGTGACGGGTTCAGATTTTACTGTCCTTGGTTCACCGGAAAAACAGAGAAAATATTTTCAGGCCTGAAACGGTGTCAACTACCAGGCACTCATAGTATGCGTTTACCGTAGGCTAGCCATTCGTGCGTATCGACTCCCACCCACTTGTTTCTTTCACGCACAACTATTTTAAAGTTGACAGGGGAGGAGTGTGTCACTGCAAAATCAAGGTAGGTTCTACCAAGATTTGAACTCGGATCGCAGGATTCAGAGTCCTGAGTGCTAACCATTACACCATTGAACCATATACAGAGTAATTATTGTAGAGTTCCGATTTTCCTGTCATTTGTACACCGGATAAACAGCAGATTATGAGATTATTGGTTGGCCATTTGAAAAATTCAGCACAAAAAATAGGAAGGTTCTACCGAGATTTGAACTCGGATCACTGGATTCAAAGTCCAGAGTGCTAACCATTACACCATAGAACCATATTCTAAATTCACATGGAAATTGAAAAAAAAAAAAAAATTCTGCGTTTAATTTGCAACAGCGGACTGTCGTTCCTACACGTGCTGCAAATACTTTCAACTGACAACAATATTTGGACAGCTATATTCTAGTTCCACGACGCAAATTAATTGACATGGTAGGATCGTCCAAGATTTAAACTCGGATTGTAGGATTCAGAGTCCTGAGTGATAACCTTTACAGCATAGAACCCTGTACTCAATACTCTGTGACGGGTTCAGATTTTACTGTCCTTGGTTCACCGGAAAAACAGATAAAAATTTCCTGGACAGAAACGGTGTCAACTACCAGGCACTCATAGTATGCATTTACCGTAGGCGAGCCATTCTTGCGTAACAAGATTGCTTATCGACTCCCACCCACTTGTTTCTTTCACGCACAACTATTTTAAAGTTGACAGGGGAGGAGTGTGTCACTGCAAAATCTAGGTAGGTCCTACCGAGATTTGAACTCGGATCGCAGGATTCAGAGTCCTGAGTGCTAACCATTACACCATAGAACCATATACAGAGTAATTATTGTAGAGTTCCGATTTTCCTGTCATTTGTACACCGGATAAACAGCAGATTATGAGATTATTGGTTGGCCATGTGAAAAATTCAGCACAAAAAATAGGAAGGTTCTACCGAGATTTCAACTCGGATCACTGGATTCAAAGTCCAGAGTGCTAACCATTACACCATAGAACCATATTCTAAATTCACATGGAAATTGAAAAAAAAAAAAAAATTCTGCGTTTAATTTGCAACAGCGGACTGTCGTTCCTACACGTGCTGCAAATACTTTCAACTGACAACAATATTTGGACAGCTATATTCTAGTTCCACGAGGCAAATTAATTGACATGGTAGGATCGTCCAAGATTTAAACTCGGATTGTAGGATTCAGAGTCCTGAGTGATAACCTTTACAGCATAGAACCCTGTACTCAATACTCTGTGACGGGTTCAGATTTTACTGTCCTTGGTTCACCGGAAAAACATTTTCAGGCCTGAAACGGTGTCAACTACCAGGCACTCATAGTATGCGTTTACCGTAGGCTAGCCATTCGTGCGTATCGACTCCCACCCACTTGTTTCTTTCACGCACAACTATTTTAAAGTTGACAGGGGAGGAGTGTGTCACTGCAAAATCAAGGTAGGTCCTACCGAGATTTGAACTCGGATCACAGGATTCAGAGTCCTGAGTGCTAACCATTACACCATAGAACCATATACAGAGTAATTATTGTAGAGTTCCGATTTTCCTGTCATTTGTACACCGGATAAACAGCAGATTATGAGATTATTGGTTGGCCATGTGAAAAATTCAGCACAAAAAATAGGAAGGTTCTACCGAGATTTCAACTCAGATCACTGGATTCAAAGTCCAGAGTGCTAACCATTACACCATAGAACCATATTCTAAATTCACATGGAAATTGAAAAAAAAAAAATTCTGCGTTTAAATTGCAACAGCGGACTGTCGTTCCTTCACGTGCTGCAAATACTTTCAACTGACAACAATATTTGGACAACTATATTCTAGTTCCACGACGCAAATTAATTGACATGGTAGGATCGTCCAAGATTTAAACTCGGATTGTAGGATTCAGAGTCCTGAGTGATAACCTTTACAGCATAGAACCCTGTACTCAATACTCTGTGACGGGTTCAGATTTTACTGTCCTTGGTTCACCGGAAAAACAGAGAAAATATTTTCAGGCCTGAAACGGTGTCAACTACCAGGCACTCATAGTATGCGTTTACCGTAGGCTAGCCATTCGTGCGTATCGACTCCCACCCACTTGTTTCTTTCACGCACAACTATTTTAAAGTTGACAGGGGAGGAGTGTGTCACTGCAAAATCAAGGTAGGTCCTACCGAGATTTGAACTCAGATCACAGGATTCAGAGTCCTGAGTGCTAACCATTACACCATAGAACCATATACAGAGTAATTATTGTAGAGTTCCGATTTTCCTGTCATTTGTACACCGGATAAACAGCAGATTATGAGATTATTGGTTGGCCATGTGAAAAATTCAGCACAAAAAATAGGAAGGTTCTACCGAGATTTCAACTCGGATCACTGGATTCAAAGTCCAGAGTGCTAACCATTACACCATAGAACCATATTCTAAATTCACATGGAAATTGAAAAAAAAAAAAATTCTGCGTTTAATTTGCAACAGCGGACTGTCGTTCCTACACGTGCTGCAAATACTTTCAACTGACAACAATATTTGGACAGCTATATTCTAGTTCCACGAGGCAAATTAATTGACATGGTAGGATCGTCCAAGATTTAAACTCGGATTGTAGGATTCAGAGTCCTGAGTGATAACCTTTACAGCATAGAACCCTGTACTCAATGACGGGTTCAGATTTTACTGTCCTTGGTTCACCGGAAAAACAGATAAAATATTTTCTGGACAGAAACGGTATCAAGTACCAGGCACTCATCGTATGCGTTTACCGTAGGCTAGCCATTCGTGCGTAACAAGAGTGCTTATCGACCCCCACCCACTTGTTTCTTTCACGCACAACTATTTTAAAGTTGACAGGGGAGGAGTGTGTCACTGCAAAATCAAGGTAGGTCCTACCGAGATTTGAACTCGGATCTCAGGATTCAGAGTCCTGAGTGCTAACCATTACACCATAGAACCCTTTACAGAGTAATTATTGTACAGTTCCGATTTTCCTGTCATTTGTACACCGGATAAACAGCAAATTATGAGATTATTGGTTGGCCATGTGAAAAATTCAGCACAAAAAATAGGAAGATCCTACCGAGATTTGAACTCGGATCACTGGATTCAATGTCCAGAGTGCTAACCATTACACCATATAACCATATTCTAAATTCACATGGAAATTGAAAAAAAAAAATTCTGTGTTTAATTTGCAACAGCGGACTGTCGTTCCTTCACGTGCTTCAAATACTTTCAACTGACAACAATATTTGGACAACTATATTTTAGTTCCACGAGGCAAATTAATTGACTTCCGGCGCCGACAGAGATGGCCGCCTCGCTTCGCGTTCCTAGGAAACTATGCAGTTTTTTGTTTTTTTACGTGTTATTTCTTACACTAGTACCCCAGGTCATCTTAGGTTTCATTACATACAGCCGAGAAGAACTACTGAATATAAGATCAGCGTCAACTCACCATCAGTACGACCAAGAATATGTTTTTCGCGATGCGGATCCTGTGTTCTGCCTTACAAACAGGACAACGGAGTGGATCCCATGCAGCGACCCGAAAAACGACTCAGAAAAAGAGGGAAACGAAGCGGTCTTCTGGTCAGACTCCGGAGACGGGCACACCGTGCACCACTCCCTAGCATTCTTCTCGCCAATGTCCAGTCTCTTGACAACAAGGTTGATGAAATCCGAGCAAGGGTAGCATTCCAGAGGGACATCAGAGACTGCAACGTTCTCTGCTTCACGGAAACATGGCTAACTGGAGAGACGCAATCCGAAGCGGTGCAGCCAGCGGGTTTCTCCACGCATCGCTCCGACAGAAACGAACATCTTTCTGGTAAGAAGAGGGGCGGGGGCGTATGCCTTATGACTAACGTGACATGGTGTGATGAAAGAAACATACAAATCCTTCTGTTCACCTGATTTAGAATTCCTCACAATCAAATGTAGACCGCATTATCTACCAAGAGAATTCTCTTCGATTATAATCACAGCCGTATATATCCCCCCAAGCAGACACATCGATGGCTCTGAACGAACTTTATTTAACTCTCTGCAAACTGGAAACGATTTATCCGGAGGCTGCATTCATTGTAGCTGGGGATTTTAACAAGGCTAATCTGAAAACAAGACTCCCTAAATTTTATCAGCATATCGATTGCGCAACCAGGGGTGGAAAGACCTTGGATCATTGTTACTCTAACTTCCGCGACGCATATAAGGCCCTGCCCCGCCCCCCTTTCGGAAAAGCTGACCACGACTCCATTTTGTTGATCCCTGCCTACAGGCAGAAACTAAAACAAGAAGCTCCCACGCTGAGGTCTGTCCAACGCTGGTCCGACCAAGCTGACTCCACATTCCAAGACTGCTTCCATCACGTGGACTGGGAGATGTTTCGTATTGCGTCAGACAACAACATTGACGAATACGCTGATTCGGTGTGCGAGTTCATTAGAACGTGCGTTGAAGATGTCGTTCCCATAGCAACGATTAAAACATTCCCTAACCAGAAACCTTGGATTGATGGCAGCATTCGTGTGAAACTGAAGGCACGAACCACTGCTTTTAATCAGGGCAAGGTGTCTGGTAACATGGCTGAATACAAACAGTGCAGCTATTCCCTCCGCAAGGCTATCAAACAAGCTAAGCGCCAGTACAGAGACAAAGTAGAATCTCAATTCAACGGCTCAGACACAAGAGGCATGTGGCAGGGTCTACAGTCAATCACGGACTACAGGAAGAAACCCAGCCCAGTCACGGACCAGGATGTCTTGCTCCCAGGCAGACTAAATAACTTTTTGCCCGCTTTGAGGACAATACAGTGCCACTGACACGGCCTGCAACGAAAACATGCAGTCTCTCCTTCACTGCAGCCGAAGTGAGTAAGACATTTAAACGTGTTAACCCTCGCAAGGCTGCAGGCCCAGACGGCGTCCCCAGCCGCGCCCTCAGAGCATGCGCAGACCAGCTGGCCGGTGTGTTTACGGACATATTCAATCAATCCCTATACCAGTCTGCTGTTCCCACATGCTTCAAGAGGGCCACCATTGTTCCTGTTCCCAAGAAAGCTAAGGTAACTGAGCTAAACGACTACCGCCCCGTAGCACTCACATCCGTCATCATGAAGTGCTTTGAGAGACTAGTCAAGGACCATATCACCTCCACCCTACCTGACACCCTAGACCCACTCCAATTTGCTTACCGCCCAAATAGGTCCACAGACGATGCAATCTCAACCACACTGCACACTGCCCTAACCCATCTGGACAAGAGGAATACCTATGTGAGAATGCTGTTCATCGACTACAGCTCGGCATTCAACACCATAGTACCCTCCAAGCTCGTCATCAAGCTCGAGACCCTGGGTCTCGACCCCGCCCTGTGCAACTGGGTTCTGGACTTCCTGACGGGCCGCCCCCAGGTGGTGAGGGTAGGCAACAACATCTCCTCCCCGCTGATCCTCAACACTGGGGCCCCACAAGGGTGCGTTCTGAGCCCTCTCCTGTACTCCCTGTTCACCCACGACTGCGTGGCCATGCACGCCTCCAACTCAATCATCAAGTTTGCGGACGACACAACAGTGGTAGGCTTGATTACCAACAACGACGAGACGGCCTACAGGGAGGAGGTGAGGGCCCTCGGAGTGTGGTGTCAGGAAAATAACCTCACACTCAACGTCAACAAAACTAAGGAGATGATTGTGGACTTCAGGAAACAGCAGAGGGAACACCCCCATCCACATCGATGGAACAGTAGTGGAGAGGGTAGCAAGTTTTAAGTTCCTCGGGATACACATCACAGACAAACTGAATTGGTCCACTCACACAGACAGCATCGTGAGGAAGGCGCAGCAGCGCCTCTTCAACCTCAGGAGGCTGAAGAAATTCGGCTTGTCACCAAAAGCACTCACAAACTTCTACAGATGCACAATCGAGAGCATCCTGGCGGGCTGTATCACCGCCTGGTATTGCAACTGCACCGCCCTCAACCGTAAGGCTCTCCAGAGGGTAGTGAGGTCTGCACAACGCATCACCGGGGGCAAACTACCTGCCCTCCAGGACACCTACACCACCCGATGCTACAGGAAGGCCATAAAGATCATCAAGGACATCAACCACCCGAGCCACTGCCTGTTCACCCCGCTGTCATCCAGAAGGCGAGGTCAGTACAGGTGCATCAAAGCTGGGACCGAGAGACTGAAAAACAGCTTCTATCTCAAGGCCATCAGACTGTTAAACAGCCACCACTAACATTGAGTGGCTACTGCCAACACACTGTCAATGACACTGACTCTACTCCAGCCACTTTAATCATGGGAATTGATGGGAAATGATGTAAATATATCACTAGCCACTTTAAACAATGCTACCTTATATAATGTTACCTACCCTACATTATTCATCTCATATGCATACGTAGATACTGTACTCTATATCATCGACTGCATCCTTATGTAATACATGTATCACTAGCCACTTTAACTATGCCACTTGGTTTACATACTCATCTCATATGTATATACTGTACTCGATATCATCTACCGTATCTTGCCTATGCTGCTCTGTACCATCACTCATTCATATATCCTTATGTACATATTCTTTATCCCCTTACACTGTGTATAAGACAGTAGTTTTTTTTTTTTTTGGAATTGTTAGTTAGATTACTTGTTCGTTATTACTGCATTGTCGGAACTAGAAGCACAAGCATTTCGCTACACTCGCATTAACATCTGCTAACCATGTGTATGTGACAAATAAAATTTGATTTGATTTGATTTGATTTGACATGGTAGGATCGTCCAAGATTTAAACTCGGATTGTAGGATTCAGAGTCCTGAGTGATAACCTTTACAGCATAGAACCCTGTACTCAATACTCTGTGACGGGTTCAGATTTTACTGTCCTTGGTTCACCGGAAAAACAGATAAAATATTTTCTGGACAGAAATGGCAGGGTAGCCCAGTTGATACCGGTACATGGCAGAAAATACTTTCTGTGTTTCCGGGGGAACCAAGGACAGTAAAATCTGAACCCTTCAGAAGAGTATTTAAGTCTCAGGAGGTCATACCAGGTGACATAATCCTCTTCTGTTAAATAGAATATTGCTGTCCAAACGAAGGATGGTTTCAGTTGCAAGTCATTGCTACACATGAAGGGCTGACATTATACATTCGGTAATATTCTCATCGAGTTGTAGCGGAGCAGCTTGAAGAGCTTCAAGTTCCTTGGCGTCCACATCACCAACAAACTAACATGGTCCAAGCACACCAAGACAGTCGTGGAGAGGGCACGGCAAAACCTGTCCCGCTCAGGAGAGGATGGATTTGGCCTGGATCCTCAAAAGGTTCTACAGCTGCACCATCGAGAGCATCCTGACGGGTTGCATCACTGCCTGGTATGGCAACTGCTCAGCCTCCGACTGCAAGGCCCGACAGAAGGTAGTGCATAAGGCCCGGTACATAAATGGGGCAAAGCTTCCTGCCATCTCTCACTTCTCCTGGCTGGCTCAGCTGATGTTCAATAAGGGCTGGCTGCCTGAGAGGTGGGATGTGTTCTGTGTGAAGTCACAGGGAGGCGCCAGAGAGATGAAAAAAAGGTGGAGATAGAGGAAGAGGAGGTAGAGGAGTAGGAGGTGGAGGAAGAGGAGGTAGAGGAGTAGGAGGTGGAGGAAGAGGAGGTAGAGGAGTAGAAGGTGGAGGAAGAGGAGGTAGAGGAGTAGGAGGTGGAGGAAGAGGAGGTAGAGGAGTAGGAGGTGGAGGAAGAGGAGGTAGAGGAGTAGGAGGTGGAGGAAGAGGAGGTAGAGGAGTAGGAGGTGGAGGAAGAGGAGGTAGAGGAGTAGGAGGTGGAGGAAAAGGAGGTAGAGGAGTAGAAGGTGGAGGAAGAGGAGGTAGAGGAGTAGGAGGTGGAGGAAGAGGAGGTAGAGGAGTAGGAGGTGGAGGAAGAGGACGTAGAGGAGTAGGAGGTGGAGGAAGAGGAGGTAGAGGAGTAGGAGGTGGAGGAAGAGGAGGTAGAGGAGTAGGAGGTGGAGGAAGAGGACGTAGAGGAGTAGGAGGTGGAGGAAGAGGAGGTAGAGGAGTAGGAGGTGGAGGAAGAGGAGGTAGAGGAGTAGGAGGTGGAGGAAGAGGAGGTAGAGGAGTAGGAGGTGGAGGAAGAGGAGGTAGAGGAGTAGGAGGTGGAGGAAGAGGGGGTAGAGGAGTAGGAGGTGGAGGAAGAGGAGGTAGAGGAGTAGGAGGTGGAGGAAGAGGAGGTAGAGGAGTAGGAGGTGGAGGAAGAGGAGGTAGAGTCTTTCTTTTATATGTGCTGTTTATTGGACAGGATAGAGACAGAATGGAAAGAGGACATTTTCCAATGAACATGCTTTTTAGTCTAGTTGAGAGCTTAATTATCTGTGTTTGGGAAATCCTATAACGTGAGTCATTAGGGGGGTGAAAATAAGATCTGACCCCATATCAGTGGTTAGGGTAGACGTTTAGCCTACCTGAGCTTTATTTTACATTGAACATTAACTCTTAACTGAGCCACTGATGAACTATATTGTAATGTAATGGATATTGTAACTATACGTAATGGTCTTGTGATATGTCACTTTTTCTCAATATGGGGATATGTTCTGTACAACTTGATCATTGTTGGTAAAGTGTTTCATTAGGTTAGGTATTTTGTATTAAATGCATTTTCAATGAAACTATTAAATGGTGATTTTGTATTTCTTGAAATGAGTTACTGTGTGAAAATGTATGAAAATGTAACGTAAACTATAGTCAGCGTGTGTACATGGATGATGGAAGTCAGCCCCACCATTCCTCACTGAAGTCTGAGAGCATTGATCTGGATAAATGGTTCATCTACTGGTATGGGATAAATGGTTCATCTACTGGTATGGGATAAATGGTTCATCTACTGGTATGGGATAAATGGTTCATCTACTGGTATGGGTTAAATGGTTCATCTACTGGTATGGGCTAAATGGTTCATCTACTGGTATGGGCTAAATGGTTCATCTACTGGTATGGGATAAATGGTTCATCTACTGGTATGGGTTAAATGGTTCATCTACTGGTATGGGCTAAATGGTTCATCTACTGGTATGGGATAAATGGTTCATCTACTGGTATGGGCTAAATGGTTCATCTACTGGTATGGGATAAATGGTTCATCTACTGGTATGGGCTAAATGGTTCATCTACTGGTATGGGATAAATGGTTCATCTACTGGTATGGGATAAATGGTTCATCTACTGGTATGGGATAAATGGTTCATCTACTGGTATGGGATAAATGGTTCATCTACTGGTATGGGATAAATGGTTCATCTACTGGTATGGGATAAATGGTTCATCTACTGGTATGGGATAAATGGTTCATCTACTGGTATGGGATAAATGGTTCATCTACTGGTATAGGATAAATGGTTCATCTACTGGTATGGTCCAACAAGAATTGACTACCACATAAACTTGCTAAACCAGGCCAGAGCAGAGCTCTTCACAAGTATCATAAAGCACCTAAAAAACAGGTTTCATTCTTGAACAGCAGGGAACATGCAAACATTAGACAGAGCCGTAGTTGGGGCATCAAATCAGACTTTATTTGTCACATGCGTCGAATACAACAGGTGTTTACTTTACCGTGAAATGCTGAATACAACAGGTGTTTACTTTACCGTGAAATGCTGAATACAACAGGTGTTTACTTTACCGTGAAATGCTGAATACAACAGGTGTTTACTTTACCGTGAAATGCTGAATACAACAGGTGTTTACTTTACCGTGAAATGCTGAATACAACAGGTGTAGACATCACAGTAAAATGCTGAATACAACAGGTGTAGACATCACAGTGAAATGCTGAATACAACAGGTGTAGACATCACAGTAAAATGCTGAATACAACAGGTGTAGACATCACAGTGAAATGCTGAATACAACAGGTGTAGACATCACAGTGAAATGCTGAATACAACAGGCGTAGACATCACAGTGAAATGCTGAATACAACAGGTGTAGACATCACAGTAAAATGCTGAATACAACAGGTGTAGACATCACAGTGAAATGCTGAATACAACAGGCGTAGACATCACAGTAAAATGCTGAATACAACAGGTGTAGACATCACAGTGAAATGCTGAATACAACAGGTGTAGACATCACAGTAAAATGCTGAATACAACAGGTGTAGACATCACAGTGAAATGCTGAATACAACAGGTGTAGACATCACAGTGAAATGCTGAATACAACAGGTGTTTACTTTACCGTGAAATGCTGAATACAACAGGTGTGGACATCACAGTGAAATGCTGAATACAACAGGTGTTTACTTTACTGTGAAATG
>NW_024607424.1:0-25928 GCF_018296145.1 Oncorhynchus tshawytscha | reverse complement strand
TGTACTATAACAACCTCTACCATCTCTGTACTATAACCTCTACCATCTCTGTACTATAACCTCTACCATCTCTGTACTACTATAACCTCTATCATCTACTATAACCTCTATCATCTCTGTACTACTATAACCTCTATCATCTCTGTACTACTATAACCTATCTATCATCTCTGTACTACTATAACAACCTCTACCATCTCTGTACTACTATAACCTCTATCATCTCTGTACTACTATAACAACCTCTACCATCTCTGTACTACTATAACCTCTACCATCTCTGTACTACTATAACCTCTACCATCTCTGTACTACTATAACCTCTACATTCTCTGTACTACTATAACCTCTACCATCTCTGTACCTCTATAACCTCTACCATCTCTGTACTATAACCTCTACCATCTCTATACTATAACCTCTACCATCTCTGTACTATAACCTCTACCATCTCTGTACAATAACCTCTACCATCTCTGTACTACTATAACCTCTACCATCTCTGTACTACTATAACCTCTACCATCTCTGTACTATAACCTCTACCATCTCTGTACTATAACCTCTACCATCTCTATACTATAACCTCTACCATCTCTGTACTATAACCTCTACCATCTCTATACTCTAACCTCTACCATCTCTGTACTATAACCTCTACCATCTCTGTACTACTATAACCTCTACCATCTCTGTACTACTATAACCTCTACCATCTCTGTACTACTATAACCTCTACCATCTCTGTACTACTATAACCTCTACCATCTCTGTACTACTATAACCTCTACCATCGCTGTACAATAACCTCAACCATCTCTGTACTACTATAACCTCTACCATCTCTGTACTATAACCTCTACCATCTCTGTACTATAACCTCTACCATCTCTGTACTATAACCTCTACCATCTCTGTACTACTATAACCTCTACCATCTCTGTACTATAACCTCTACCATCTCTGTACTATAACCTCTATCATCTCTGTACAATAATCTCTACCATCTCTGTACTATAACCTCTACCATCTCTGTACTGTAACCTCTACCATCTCTGCACTATAACCTCTACCATCTCTGTACTATAACCTCTATCATCTCTGTACTACTATAACCTCTACCATCTCTGTACTACTATAACCTCTACCATCTCTGTACTATAACCTCTACCATCTCTGTAGTACTATAACCTCTACCATCTCTGTACCTCTATAACCTCTATCATCTCTGAACTATAACCTCTATCATCTCTGTACTATGACCTCTACCATCTCTATACTATAACCTCTACCATCTCTGTACTATAACCTCTACCATCTCTGTACTACTATAACCTCTACCATCTCTGTACTACTATAACCTCTACCATCTCTGTACTACTATAACCTCTACCATCTCTGTACTACTATAACCTCTACCATCTCTGTACTACTATAACCTCTACCATCTCTGAACTATAACCTCTACCATCTCTGTACTACTATAACCTCTACCATATCTGTACTATAACCTCTACCATCTCTGTACTATAACCTCTACCATCTCTGTACTATAACCTCTACCATCTCTGTACAATAACCTCTACCATCTCTGTACTACTATAACCTCTATCATCTCTGTACTACTATAACCTCTATCATCTCTGTACTACTATAACAACCTCTACCATCTCTGTACTACTATAACCTCTACCATCTCTGTACTATAACCTCTACCATCTCTGTACTATAACCTCTACCATCTCTGTACTATAACCTCTACCATCTCTGTACTACTATAACCTCTATCATCTCTGTACTACTATAACCTCTATCATCTCTGTACTATAACCTCTATCATCTCTGTACTGTAACCTCTACCATCTCTGTACTACTATAACCTCTACCATCTCTGTACTACTATAACCTCTACCATCTCTGTACTACTATAACCTCTACCATCTCTGTACTACTATAACCTCTACCATCTCTCTGAACTATAACCTCTACCATCTCTGTACTACTATAACCTCTACCATATCTGTACTATAACCTCTACCATCTCTGTACTATAACCTCTACCATCTCTGTACTATAACCTCTACCATCTCTGTACAATAACCTCTACCATCTCTGTACTACTATAACCTCTATCATCTCTGTACTACTATAACCTCTATCATCTCTGTACTACTATAACAACCTCTACCATCTCTGTACTACTATAACCTCTACCATCTCTGTACTATAACCTCTACCATCTCTGTACTATAACCTCTACCATCTCTGTACTACTATAACCTCTATCATCTCTGTACTACTATAACCTCTATCATCTCTGTACTACTATAACCTCTATCATCTCTGTACTATAACCTCTACCACCTCTGTACTATAACCTCTACCATCTCTGTACTATAACCTCTACCATCTCTGTACTACTATAACCTCTACCATCTCTGTACTACTATAACCTCTACCATCTCTGTACTACTATAACCTCTACCATCTCTGTACTATAACCTCTATCATCTCTGTACTATAACCTCTACCATCTCTATACTATAACCTTACCATCTCTGTACTATAACCTTACCATCTCTGTACTATAACCTCTACCATCTCTGTACTACTATAACCTCTACCATCTCTGTACTACTATAACCTCTACCATCTCTGTACTATAACCTCTACCATCTCTGTACTATAACCTCTACCATCTCTGTACTGTAACCTCTACCATCTCTGTACTATAACCTCTATCATCTCTGTACTACTATAACCTCTACCATCTCTGTACTACTATAACCTCTACCATCTCTGTACAATAACCTCTACCATCTCTGTACTACTATAACCTCTACCACCTCTGTACTATAACCTCTACCATCTCTGTACTATAACCTCTGTACTATAACCTCTACCATCTCTGTACTACTATAACCTCTACCATCTCTGTACTACTATAACCTCTACCACCTCTGTACTATAACCTCTACCATCTCTGTACTACTATAACCTCTACCATCTCTGTACTACTATAACCTCTACCATCTCTGTACTACTATAACCTCTACCATCTCTGAACTATAACCTCTACCATCGCTGTACAATAACCTCAACCATCTCTGTACTATAACCTCTACCACCTCTGTACTATAACCTCTACCATCTCTGTACTATAACCTCTACCATCTCTGTACTACTATAACCTCTACCATCTCTGTACTATAACCTCTACCATCTCTGTACTATAACCTCTATCATCTCTGTACAATAATCTCTACCATCTCTGTACTACTATAACCTCTACCATCTCTGTACTACTATAACCTCTACCATCTCTGTACTACTATAACCTCTACCATCTCTGTACTACTATAACCTCTACCATCGCTGTACAATAACCTCAACCATCTCTGTACTACTATAACCTCTACCATCTCTGTACTATAACCTCTACCATCTCTGTACTATAACCTCTACCATCTCTGTACTACTATAACCTCTACCATCTCTGTACTATAACCTCTACCATCTCTGTACTACTATAACCTCTACCACCTCTGTACTATAACCTCTACCATATCTGTACTACTATAACCTCTACCATCTCTGTACTACTATAACCTCTACCATCTCTGTACTACTATAACCTCTACCATCTCTGTACTACTATAACCTCTACCATCGCTGTACAATAACCTCAACCATCTCTGTACTACTATAACCTCTACCATCTCTGTACTATAACCTCTACCATCTCTGTACTATAACCTCTACCATCTCTGTACTATAACCTCTACCATCTCTGTACTACTATAACCTCTACCATCTCTGTACTACTATAACCTCTACCATCTCTGTACTACTATAACCTCTACCATCTCTGTACTACTATAACCTCTACCATCTCTGTACTACTATAACCTCTACCATCTCTGTACTACTATAACCTCTACCATCTCTGAACTATAACCTCTACCATCTCTGTACTACTATAACTTCTACCATATCTGTACTATAACCTCTACCATCTCTGTACTACAACCTCTACCATCTCTGTACTATAACCTCTACCATCTCTGTACAATAACCTCTACCATCTCTGTACTACTATAACCTCTATCATCTCTGTACTACTATAACCTCTACCATCTCTGTACTACTATAACCTCTACCATCTCTGTACTACTATAACCTCTACCATCTCTGTACTACTATAACCTCTACCATCTCTGTACTACAACCTCTACCATCTCTGTACTATAACCTCTACCATCTCTGTACAATAACCTCTACCATCTCTGTACTACTATAACCTCTATCATCTCTGTACTACTATAACCTCTATCATCTCTGTACTACTATAACAACCTCTACCATCTCTGTACTACTATAACCTCTACCATCTCTGTACTATAACCTCTACCATCTCTGTACTATAACCTCTACCATCTCTGTACTATAACCTCTACCATCTCTGTACTACTATAACCTCTATCATCTCTGTACTACTATAACCTCTATCATCTCTGTACTATAACCTCTATCATCTCTGTACTGTAACCTCTACCATCTCTGTACTACTATAACCTCTACCATCTCTGTACTACTATAACCTCTACCATCTCTGTACTACTATAACCTCTACCATCTCTGTACTACTATAACCTCTACCATCTCTGTACTATAACCTCTATCATCTCTGTACTATAACCTCTACCATCTCTATACTATAACCTTACCATCTCTGTACTATAACCTTACCATCTCTGTACTATAACCTCTACCATCTCTGTACTACTATAACCTCTACCATCTCTGTACTACTATAACCTCTACCATCTCTGTACTATAACCTCTACCATCTCTGTACTATAACCTCTACCATCTCTGTACTGTAACCTCTACCATCTCTGTACTATAACCTCTATCATCTCTGTACTACTATAACCTCTACCATCTCTGTACTACTATAACCTCTACCATCTCTGTACAATAACCTCTACCATCTCTGTACTACTATAACCTCTACCACCTCTGTACTATAACCTCTACCATCTCTGTACTATAACCTCTGTACTATAACCTCTACCATCTCTGTACTACTATAACCTCTACCATCTCTGTACTACTATAACCTCTACCACCTCTGTACTATAACCTCTACCATCTCTGTACTACTATAACCTCTACCATCTCTGTACTACTATAACCTCTACCATCTCTGTACTACTATAACCTCTACCATCTCTGTACTATAACCTCTACCATCTCTGTACTATAACCTCTACCATCTCTGTACTATAACCTCTACCACCTCTGTACTATAACCTCTACCATCTCTGTACTATAACCTCTACCATCTCTGTACTACTATAACCTCTACCATCTCTGTACTATAACCTCTACCATCTCTGTACTATAACCTCTATCATCTCTGTACAATAATCTCTACCATCTCTGTACTACTATAACCTCTACCATCTCTGTACTACTATAACCTCTACCATCTCTGTACTACTATAACCTCTACCATCTCTGTACTACTATAACCTCTACCATCGCTGTACAATAACCTCAACCATCTCTGTACTACTATAACCTCTACCATCTCTGTACTATAACCTCTACCATCTCTGTACTATAACCTCTACCATCTCTGTACTACTATAACCTCTACCATCTCTGTACTATAACCTCTACCATCTCTGTACTACTATAACCTCTACCACCTCTGTACTATAACCTCTACCATATCTGTACTACTATAACCTCTACCATCTCTGTACTACTATAACCTCTACCATCTCTGTACTACTATAACCTCTACCATCTCTGTACTACTATAACCTCTACCATCGCTGTACAATAACCTCAACCATCTCTGTACTACTATAACCTCTACCATCTCTGTACTATAACCTCTACCATCTCTGTACTATAACCTCTACCATCTCTGTACTACTATAACCTCTACCATCTCTGTACTATAACCTCTACCATCTCTGTACTATAACCTCTATCATCTCTGTACAATAATCTCTACCATCTCTGTACTATAACCTCTACCATCTCTGTACTATAACCTCTACCATCTCTGTACTGTAACCTCTACCATCTCTGCACTATAACCTCTACCATCTCTGTACTATAACCTCTATCATCTCTGTACTACTATAACCTCTACCATCTCTGTACTACTATAACCTCTACCATCTCTGTACTATAACCTCTACCATCTCTGTAGTACTATAACCTCTACCATCTCTGTACCTCTATAACCTCTGCCATCTCTGTACTATAACCTCTATCATCTCTGTACTATGACCTCTACCATCTCTATACTATAACCTCTACCATCTCTGTACTATAACCTCTACCATCTCTGTACTACTATAACCTCTACCATCTCTGTACTACTATAACCTCTACCATCTCTGTACTACTATAACCTCTACCATCTCTGTACTACTATAACCTCTACCATCTCTGTACTACTATAACCTCTACCATCTCTGAACTATAACCTCTACCATCTCTGTACTACTATAACCTCTACCATATCTGTACTATAACCTCTACCATCTCTGTACTACAACCTCTACCATCTCTGTACTATAACCTCTACCATCTCTGTACAATAACCTCTACCATCTCTGTACTACTATAACCTCTATCATCTCTGTACTACTATAACCTCTATCATCTCTGTACTACTATAACAACCTCTACCATCTCTGTACTACTATAACCTCTACCATCTCTGTACTATAACCTCTACCATCTCTGTACTATAACCTCTACCATCTCTGTACTACTATAACCTCTATCATCTCTGTACTATAACCTCTATCATCTCTGTACTGTAACCTCTACCATCTCTGTACTACTATAACCTCTACCATCTCTGTACTACTATAACCTCTACCATCTCTGTACTATAACCTCTATCATCTCTGTACTATAACCTCTACCATCTCTATACTATAACCTTACCATCTCTGTACTATAACCTCTACCATCTCTGTACTACTATAACCTCTACCATCTCTGTACTACTATAACCTCTACCATCTCTGTACTACTATAACCTCTACCATCTCTGTACTACTATAACCTCTACCATCTCTGTACTACTATAACCTCTACCATCTCTGTACTACTATAACCTCTACCATCTCTGAACTATAACCTCTACCATCGCTGTACAATAACCTCAACCATCTCTGTACTATAACCTCTACCATCTCTGTACTACTATAACCTCTACCATCTCTGTACTATAACCTCTACCATCTCTGTACTATAACCTCTATCATCTCTGTACAATAATCTCTACCATCTCTGTACTATAACCTCTATCATCTCTGTACAATAATCTCTACCATCTCTGTACAATAACCTCTACCATCTCTGTACTATAACCTCTATCATCTCTGTACTGTAACCTCTACCATCTCTGTACTACTATAACCTCTACCATCTCTGTACTACTATAACCTCTACCATCTCTGTACTACTATAACCTCTACCATCTCTGTACTACTATAACCTCTACCATCTCTGAACTATAACCTCTACCATCGCTGTACAATAACCTCAACCATCTCTGTACTATAACCTCTACCATCTCTGTACTACTATAACCTCTACCATCTCTGTACTATAACCTCTACCATCTCTGTACTATAACCTCTATCATCTCTGTACAATAATCTCTACCATCTCTGTACTATAACCTCTATCATCTCTGTACAATAATCTCTACCATCTCTGTACAATAACCTCTACCATCTCTGTACTATAACCTCTATCATCTCTGTACTGTAACCTCTACCATCTCTGTACTATAACCTCTACCATCTCTGTACTATAACCTCTACCATCTCTGTACTATAACCTCTACCATATCTGTACTATAACCTCTACCATCTCTGTACTATAACCTCTACCATCTCTGTACTATAACCTCTACCATCTCTGTACTATAACCTCTATCATCTCTGTACTATAACCTCTACCATCTCTGTACTATAACCTCTACCATCTCTGTACTATAACCTCTACCATCTCTGTACTGTAACCTCTACCATCTCTGTACTATAACCTCTATCATCTCTGTACTACTATAACCTCTACCATCTCTGTACTACTATAACCTCTACCATCTCTGTACAATAACCTCTACCATCTCTGTACTACTATAACCTCTACCATCTCTGTACTACTATAACCTCTACCACCTCTGTACTATAACCTCTACCATCTCTGTACTATAACCTCTGTACTATAACCTCTACCATCGCTGTACAATAACCTCAACCATCTCTGTACTATAACCTCTACCACCTCTGTACTATAACCTCTACCATCTCTGTACTATAACCTCTACCATCTCTGTACTATAACCTCTACCATCTCTGTACTATAACCTCTACCATCTCTGTACTATAACCTCTACCATCTCTGTACTACTATAACCTCTACCATCTCTGTACTACTATAACCTCTACCACCTCTGTACTATAACCTCTACCATCTCTGTACTATAACCTCTATCATCTCTGTACTATAATCTCTACCATCTCTGTACTATAACCTCTACCATCTCTGTACTATAACCTCTACCATCTCTGTACTGTAACCTCTACCATCTCTGTACTATAACCTCTACCATCTCTGTACTATAACCTCTACCATCTCTGTACTACTATAACCTCTACCATCTCTGTACTACTATAACCTCTACCACCTCTGTACTATAACCTCTACCATCTCTGTACTATAACCTCTATCATCTCTGTACTATAATCTCTACCATCTCTGTACTATAACCTCTACCATCTCTGTACTATAACCTCTACCATCTCTGTACTGTAACCTCTACCATCTCTGTACTATAACCTCTATCATCTCTGTACTACTATAACCTCTACCATCTCTGTACTACTATAACCTCTACCATCTCTGTACAATAACCTCTACCATCTCTGTACTACTATAACCTCTACCACCTCTGTACTATAACCTCTACCATCTCTGTACTATAACCTCTACCATCTCTGTACTATAACCTCTACCATCTCTGTACTACTATAACCTCTACCATCTCTGTACTACTATAACCTCTACCACCTCTGTACTATAACCTCTACCATCTCTGTACTACTATAACCTCTACCATCTCTGTACTACTATAACCTCTACCACCTCTGTACTATAACCTCTACCATCTCTGTACTACTATAACCTCTACCATCTCTGTACTACTATAACCTCTACCATCTCTGTACTACTATAACCTCTACCATCGCTGTACAATAACCTCAACCATCTCTGTACTATAACCTCTACCACCTCTGTACTATAACCTCTACCATCTCTGTACTATAACCTCTACCATCTCTGTACTACTATAACCTCTACCATCTCTGTACTATAACCTCTACCATCTCTGTACTATAACCTCTACCATCTCTGTACTATAACCTCTACCATCTCTGTACTATAACCTCTACCATCTCTGTACTATAACCTCTACCATCTCTGTACTACTATAACCTCTACCATCTCTGTACTATAACCTCTACCATCTCTGTACTATAACCTCTACCATCTCTATACTATAACCTCTACCATCTCTGTACTATAACCTCTACCATCTCTGTACTACTATAACCTCTACCATCTCTGTACTATAACCTCTACCATCTCTGTACTATAACCTCTACCATCTCTGTACTATAACCTCTACCATCTCTGTACTACTATAACCTCTACCATCTCTGTACTATAACCTCTACCATCTCTGTACTACTATAACCTCTACCATCTCTGTACTATAACCTCTACCATCTCTGTACTATAACCTCTACCATCTCTGTACTATAACCTCTACCATCTCTGTACTATAACCTCTACCATCTCTGTACTATAACCTCTACCATCTCTGTACTACTATAACCTCTACCATCTCTGTACTATAACCTCTACCATCTCTGTACTATAGCAGCAGATTTAGAGATGATTTAGATTTCCAGTGAATGTTCTAGCAGTGTAGAATTGATGTGTAACAGGGACTGTTTAGTTGATCTGTAGCAGGGACTGTTTAGTTGATCTGTAACAGGGACTGTTTAGTTGATGTGTAACAGGTTGATCTGTAGCAGGGACTGTTTAGTTGATCTATAACAGGGACTGTTTAGTTGATCTATAACAGGGACTGTTTAGTTGATCTGTAACAGGTTGATCTGTAGCAGGGACTGTGTAGTTGATCTATAACAGGGACTGTGTAGTTGATGTTTAACAGGGACTGTTTAGTTGATCTATAACAGGGACTGTTTAGTTGATGTGTAACAGGTTGATCTGTAGCAGGGACTGTGTAGTTGATCTATAACAGGGACTGTTTAGTTGATCTATAACAGGGACTGTGTAGTTGATCTGTAACAGGGACTGTTTAGTTGATCTATAACAGGTTGATCTATAACAGGTTGATCTATAACAGGGACTGTTTAGTTGATCTATAACAGGGACTGTTTAGTTGATCTATAACAGGTTGATCTATAACAGGTTGATCTATAACAGGGACTGTTTAGTTGATGTGTAGCAGGGACTGTTTAGTTGATCTATAACAGGGACTGTGTAGTTGATCTATAACAGGGACTGTGTAGTTGATCTATAACAGGGACTGTTTAGTTGGTCTATAACAGGGACTGTGTAGTTGATCTATAACAGGGACTGTTTAGTTGGTCTGTAACAGGGACTGTGTAGTTGATGTGTAACAGGGACTGTTTAGTTGATCTGTAACAGGGACTGTTTAGTTGATCTATAACAGGGACTGTTTAGTTGGTCTATAACAGGGACTGTTTAGTTGATCTATAACAGGGACTGTTTAGTTGATCTATAACAGGTTGATCTATAACAGGGACTGTTTAGTTGGTCTGTAACAGGGAAGTGGGGGTAAGTAGAGAAGAGAGAGAAACAGACTATTGCATAGTTTCCTAGGAATGGTGGTTTCTAGGGTCCTGGTACAGTGAGGTGTCCCAATTATCTCTCCTTCCTCCCAGAGTGTGCACTTGTTCACTTCCCTTCACTGATTTGAAAGGAAATGACTGGTATATGAAATATGGTGGTGGAGTGCACACTTCAGCAGAAAGGAGGTATCATTGGGACACGTCACCAGTGTTAGTTAGGATTGACCTCTGACCTCTACAGCATTATAAAGACAGTAGCAAAGAGAGACGCGGACCTCAGAGGTAATATATAGATATTCACTTTAATCTGATAATAACACGATTATTATCATGACACTCGTGGTGAATCCACAGCAGACAATAATAAACCAAAACATGAGACGAGTGCAAATAACAGACTAAGAGTGGATCCCAAATAGCACTACCTTTGACCTGGGTACATAGGGTTCGGGTCAAAAGTAGTGCACTTATATAGGGAACATATACAATATGGGGGGGGCAGACTAATAACAAGCCTGTAAGTTTAAATCACATTTACACAGGACAGTCTTCTTTGTCTCCAATCACATGTTTTAAACCCAGGACTGGTGTGTGTACAGTAGGTAGGGATGTTAGTTGATCCACGTTCATCTATAGATGAGAACACCTGGGGCCTCTGGAATCTATGGAATTGTTACATCACAGATCCGGTTTCGGAGTTCCAATTCTGATTCTGATTCAGTTCCACATGAATGACTTTAGTTTTTTTTTTAGAAACAAAACACTTTATGGAACAGGAAAGGAACTATTCCAGAGACCCCAGCAGGAGCAGTGGAGAGACAGAGAGGAGGGTACAGGCCGGGCTAGGGGGGCTGTAGTGCTGTGGGATGGGTAGGTAGCAGAGGAGGCTGGCAGGAGGAGATATAGAAGGACAGGCTCATTGTAATGGCTGGAATGGAATTAATGGAACAGTATCAAGCATATGTATTCCCCTTCAGCCATTGCAATGAGCCGTCTTCCTATAGCTCCTCCCACCAGCCTCCACTTGGTAGGTAGGTAGGTGAGCAGCCAGTAGCCAGCCATGGTGGAGTCATTCATGTGTAGTTCCTATGTCGGCCAGAAGAGGGCGGTGTGGGCAGGGTGGTGTTGTTACTTCTCTGTGCTCCTCTCTGCAGAGGCTGCCTTGTACAGTTCTGCTCCGAGCTCCTCCAGCCGCGTGCGTCGGTCCACATCCTGGTGCAGCCCTTCAGGGACCTGGGACAGGCCGAACAGGAGACCGTACAGACAGCCTGCTATCAGCCCTGTGGCACTGCTCTCCCCTGGGGGACACAATGACAAGGTCAGAGAAGATACTAATGGCAAGGACACACAACATACACACACACAAATAAATATACAAACACAACAAGAACACACACACACTTACCCACACAACTCTTATATAAACTACTTACACAGACAACAAACCAATGCACACACACACACACACACACACACACACACACACACACACACACACACACAGCCCACCTCCGTGGAACATGGCGCGGCGGCAGAGCTGGGTCCAGTCGGAGCCTGAGGCCAGGAGAGCATCGTAGGCTATCATGGGAGCATCATGACCTCTCCGTCCAGCCCGACCTTCTGAGCTCCAGCGCTTATACACCTGGAGAGAGGAGAACACACCTGAGTTAAATACTTCTACACCTGGAGAGAGGAGAACACACCTGAGTTAAATACTTATACACCTGGAGAGAGGAGAACACACCTGAGTTAAATACTTCTACACCTGTAGAGAGGAGAACACACCTGAGTTAAATACTTCTACACCTGTAGAGAGGAGAACACACCTGAGTTAAATACATCTACACCTGTAGAGAGGAGAACACACCTGAGTTAAATACTTCTACACCTGTAGAGAGGAGAACACGCCTGAGTTAAATACTTCTACACCTGTAGAGAGGAGAACACGCCTGAGTTAAATTAATACATCTACACCTGGAGAGAGGAGAACACACCTGAGTTAAATACTTCTACACCTGTAGAGAGGAGAACACACCTGAGTTAAATACTTCTACACCTGTAGAGAGGAGAACACACCTGAGTTAAATTAATACATCTACACCTGGAGAGAGGAGAACACACCTGAGTTAAATACTTCTACACCTGGAGAGAGGAGAACACACCTGAGTTAAATACTTCTACACCTGTAGAGAGGAGAACACACCTGAGTTAAATAATACATCTACACCTGGAGAGAGGAGAACACACCTGAGTTAAATACTTCTACACCTGTAGAGAGGAGAACACGCCTGAGTTAAATTAATACATCTACACCTGGAGAGAGGAGAACACACCTGAGTTAAATACTTCTACACCTGGAGAGAGGAGAACACACCTGAGTTAAATACTTCTACACCTGTAGAGAGGAGAACACGCCTGAGTTAAATTAATACATCTACACCTGGAGAGAGGAGAACACACCTGAGTTAAATACTTCTACACCTGGAGAGAGGAGAACACACCTGAGTTAAATACATCTACACCTGTAGAGAGGAGAACACACCTGAGTTAAATACTTCTACACCTGTAGAGAGGAGAACACACCTGAGTTAAATACTTCTACACCTGGAGAGAGGAGAACACACCTGAGTTAAATACTTCTACACCTGGAGAGAGGAGAACACACCTGAGTTAAATACTTCTACACCTGTAGAGAGGAGAACACACCTGAGTTAAATACTTCTACACCTGTAGAGAGGAGAACACACCTGAGTTAAATACTTCTACACCTGTAGAGAGGAGAACACACCTGAGTTAAATACTTCTACACCTGTAGAGAGGAGAACACACCTGAGTTAAATACTTCTACACCTGTAGTTGAGTTAAATACATCTACACCTGTAGAGAGGAGAACACACCTGAGTTAAATACTTCTACACCTGTAGAGAGGAGAACACACCTGAGTTAAATACTTCTACACCTGTAGAGAGGAGAACACACCTGAGTTAAATACTTCTACACCTGTAGAGAGGAGAACACACCTGAGTTAAATACTTCTACACCTGGAGAGAGGAGAACACACCTGAGTTAAATACTTCTACACCTGTAGAGAGGAGAACACACCTGAGTTAAATACTTCTACACCTGTAGAGAGGAGAACACACCTGAGTTAAATACTTATACACCTGGAGAGAGGAGAACACACCTGAGTTAAATACTTCTACACCTGTAGAGAGGAGAACACACCTGAGTTAAATACTTCACCTACACCTGTTAAATACTTCTACACCTGAGAGGGAGAACACACCTGAGTTAAATACTTCTACACCTGTAGAGAGGAGAACACACCTGAGTTAAATACATCTACACCTGTAGAGAGGAGAACACACCTGAGTTAAATACTTCTACACCTGGAGAGAGGAGAACACACCTGAGTTAAATACTTCTACACCTGTAGAGAGGAGAACACACCTGAGTTAAATACTTCTACACCTGTAGAGAGGAGAACACACCTGAGTTAAATACTTCTACACCTGTAGAGAGGAGAACACACCTGAGTTAAATACTGGAGTTTAAATACTTCTACACCTGTAGAGAGGAGAACACACCTGAGTTAAATACATCTACACCTGTAGAGAGGAGAACACACCTGAGTTAAATACTTCTACACCTGTAGAGAGGAGAACACACCTGAGTTAAATACTTCTACACCTGTAGAGAGGAGAACACACCTGAGTTAAATACTTCTACACCTGTAGAGAGGAGAACACACCTGAGTTAAATACTTCTACACCTGGAGAGAGGAGAACACACCTGAGTTAAATACTTCTACACCTGTAGAGAGGAGAACACACCTGAGTTAAATACTTCTACACCTGTAGAGAGGAGAACACACCTGAGTTAACACACCTGAGTTAAATACTTCTACACCTGTAGAGAGGAGAACACGCCTGAGTTAAATTAATACATCTACACCTGGAGAGAGGAGAACACACCTGAGTTAAATACTTCTACACCTGTAGAGAGGAGAACACACCTGAGTTAAATTAATACATCTACACCTGGAGAGAGGAGAACACACCTGAGTTAAATACTTCTACACCTGGAGAGAGGAGAACACACCTGAGTTAAATACTTCTACACCTGTAGAGAGGAGAACACACCTGAGTTAAATTAATACATCTACACCTGGAGAGAGGAGAACACACCTGAGTTAAATACTTCTACACCTGGAGAGAGGAGAACACACCTGAGTTAAATACTTCTACACCTGTAGAGAGGAGAACACACCTGAGTTAAATACTTCTACACCTGTAGAGAGGAGTACACACCTGAGTTAAATACTTCTACACCTGGAGAGAGGAGAACACACCTGAGTTAAATACTTCTACACCTGGAGAGAGGAGAACACACCTGAGTTAAATACTTCTACACCTGGAGAGAGGAGAACACACCTGAGTTAAATACTTCTACACCTGTAGAGAGGAGAACACACCTGAGTTAAATACTTCTACACCTGGAGAGAGGAGAACACACCTGAGTTAAATACTTCTACACCTGTAGAGAGGAGAACACACCTGAGTTAAATACTTCTACACCTGTAGAGAGGAGAACACGCCTGAGTTAAATTAAATACATCTACACCTGTAGAGAGGAGAACACACCTGAGTTAAATACTTCTACACCTGTAGAGAGGAGAACACACCTGAGTTAAATACTTCTACACCTGTAGAGAGGAGAACACACCTGAGTTAAATACTTCTACACCTGTAGAGAGGAGAACACACCTGAGTTAAATACTTCTACACCTGGAGAGAGGAGAACACACCTGAGTTAAATACTTCTACACCTGTAGAGAGGAGAACACACCTGAGTTAAATACTTCTACACCTGTAGAGAGGAGAACACACCTGAGTTAAATACTTATACACCTGGAGAGAGGAGAACACACCTGAGTTAAATACTTCTACACCTGTAGAGAGGAGAACACACCTGAGTTAAATACTTCTACACCTGTAGAGAGGAGAACACACCTGAGTTAAATACTTCTACACCTGTAGAGAGGAGAACACACCTGAGTTAAATACATCTACACCTGTAGAGAGGAGAACACACCTGAGTTAAATACTTCTACACCTGGAGAGAGGAGAACACACCTGAGTTAAATACTTCTACACCTGTAGAGAGGAGAACACACCTGAGTTAAATACTTCTACACCTGTAGAGAGGAGAACACACCTGAGTTAAATACTTCTACACCTGTAGAGAGGAGAACACACCTGAGTTAAATACTTCTACACCTGGAGAGAGGAGAACACACCTGAGTTAAATAAATCTACACCTGTAGAGAGGAGAACACACCTGAGTTAAATACATCTACACCTGTAGAGAGGAGAACACACCTGAGTTAAATACATCTACACCTGTAGAGAGGAGAACACACCTGAGTTAAATAAATCTACACCTGTAGAGAGGAGAACACACCTGAGTTAAATACATCTACACCTGGAGAGAGGAGAACACACCTGAGTTAAATACTTCTACACCTGTAGAGAGGAGAACACACCTGAGTTAAATACTTATACACCTGGAGAGAGGAGAACACACCTGAGTTAAATACTTCTACACCTGGAGAGAGGAGAACACACCTGAGTTAAATACATCTACACCTGTAGAGAGGAGAACACACCTGAGTTAAATACATCTACACCTGTAGAGAGGAGAACACACCTGAGTTAAATACTTCTACACCTGTAGAGAGGAGAACACACCTGAGTTAAATACTTCTACACCTGTGTTAAATACATCTACACCTGTAGAGAGGAGAACACACCTGAGTTAAATACATCTACACCTGTAGAGAGGAGAACACACCTGAGTTAAATACATCTACACCTGTAGAGAGGAGAACACACCTGAGTTAAATACATCTACACCTGTAGAGAGGAGAACACACCTGAGTTAAATACTTCTACACCTGTAGAGAGGAGAACACACCTGAGTTAAATACTTCTACACCTGGAGAGAGGAGAACACACCTGAGTTAAATACATCTACACCTGTAGAGAGGAGAACACACCTGAGTTAAATACTTCTACACCTGTAGAGAGGAGAACACACCTGAGTTAAATACTTCTACACCTGTAGAGAGGAGAACACACCTGAGTTAAATACTTCTACACCTGTAGAGAGGAGAACACACCTGAGTTAAATACTTCTACACCTGTAGAGAGGAGAACACACCTGAGTTAAATACATCTACACCTGTAGAGAGGAGAACACACCTGAGTTAAATACTTCTACACCTGGAGAGAGGAGAACACACCTGAGTTAAATACATCTACACCTGTAGAGAGGAGAACACACCTGAGTTAAATACATCTACACCTGTAGAGAGGAGAACACACCTGAGTTAAATACATCTACACCTGTAGAGAGGAGAACACACCTGAGTTAAATACTTCTACACCTGGAGAGAGGAGAACACACCTGAGTTAAATACATCTACACCTGTAGAGGAGAACACACCTGAGTTAAATACATCTACACCTGTAGAGAGGAGAACACACCTGAGTTAAATACTTCTACACCTGTAGAGAGGAGAACACACCTGAGTTAAATACTTCTACACCTGTAGAGAGGAGAACACACCTGAGTTAAATACTTCTACACCTGTAGAGAGGAGAACACACCTGAGTTAAATACTTCTACACCTGTAGAGAGGAGAACACACCTGAGTTAAATACTTCTACACCTGTAGAGAGGAGAACACACCTGAGTTAAATACTTCTACACCTGTAGAGAGGAGAACACACCTGAGTTAAATACTTCTACACCTGTAGAGAGGAGAACACACCTGAGTTAAATACTTCTACACCTGGAGAGAGGAGAACACACCTGAGTTAAATACTTCTACACCTGGAGAGAGGAGAACACACCTGAGTTAAATACTTCTACACCTGGAGAGAGGAGAACACACCTGAGTTAAATACTTCTACACCTGGAGAGAGGAGAACACACCTGAGTTAAATACTTCTACACCTGTAGAGAGGAGAACACACCTGAGTTAAATACTTCTACACCTGTAGAGAGGAGAACACACCTGAGTTAAATACATCTACACCTGTAGAGAGGAGAACACACCTGAGTTAAATACTTCTACACCTGTAGAGAGGAGAACACACCTGAGTTAAATACTTCTACACCTGGAGAGAGGAGAACACACCTGAGTTAAATACTTCTACACCTGTAGAGAGGAGAACACACCTGAGTTAAATACTTCTACACCTGTAGAGAGGAGAACACACCTGAGTTAAATACTTCTACACCTGTAGAGAGGAGAACACACCTGAGTTAAATACTTCTACACCTGGAGAGAGGAGAACACACCTGAGTTAAATACTTCTACACCTGTAGAGAGGAGAACACACCTGAGTTAAATACTTCTACACCTGTAGAGAGGAGAACACACCTGAGTTAAATACTTCTACACCTGGAGAGAGGAGAACACACCTGAGTTAAATACTTCTACACCTGGAGAGAGGAGAACACACCTGAGTTAAATACTTCTACACCTGTAGAGAGGAGAACACACCTGAGTTAAATACATCTACACCTGGAGAGAGGAGAACACACCTGAGTTAAATACTTCTACACCTGGAGAGAGGAGAACACACCTGAGTTAAATACTTCTACACCTGTAGAGAGGAGAACACACCTGAGTTAAATACTTCTACACCTGTAGAGAGGAGAACACACCTGAGTTAAATACTTCTACACCTGGAGAGAGGAGAACACACCTGAGTTAAATACATCTACACCTGGAGAGAGGAGAACACACCTGAGTTAAATACTTCTACACCTGGAGAGAGGAGAACACACCTGAGTTAAATACTTCTACACCTGTAGAGAGGAGAACACACCTGAGTTAAATACTTCTACACCTGGAGAGAGGAGAACACACCTGAGTTAAATACTTCTACACCTGTAGAGAGGAGAACACACCTGAGTTAAGGATACTTCTACACCTGGAGAGAGGAGAACACACCTGAGTTAAATACTTCTACACCTGGAGAGAGGAGAACACACCTGAGTTAAATACTTCTACACCTGTAGAGAGGAGAACACACCTGAGTTAAATACATCTACACCTGTAGAGAGGAGAACACACCTGAGTTAAATACTTCTACACCTGTAGAGAGGAGAACACACCTGAGTTAAATACTTCTACACCTGTAGAGAGGAGAACACACCTGAGTTAAATACTTATACACCTGTAGAGAGGAGAACACACCTGAGTTAAATACATCTGTTAAATATCTTTAAATATCCAGTTTTCCAGGTAGAATGGAACCAATGGATGACCTTGTCTGTCTCCTCAGCGTTGTAGGTGTCAGGAAACAGGGGCTTGTTCTGCCCCTCCTCCTCCACGCCTCTCTCCTCCAGGTAGAACTGCCACTTAGCCTCAAAGTAGAACCACTTCTCCTGGTACTCTGCAGTGGACACAACATACACCGTGGTATCCTGGTATGGTACCATTTAATCACACAGACACACACACACACACACACACACACACACACACACACACACACACACACACACACACACACACACACACACACACACACACACACACACACACACACACACACACACACACACACACACACACACACACACACACACACAGACAGACATAGTCACACACACACAGTCTATTTTTCACACACACAGACTCACACACACACACACACAGACACACACACATAGTCACACACACACACACACACACCTGCCATGTGGCGTATGGTCTTCTTACAGTACTCCTCGGCCTTGGGGATGACCTTCATGAGGTCGCGACCCCAGGTCACCAGCGGTTTACCCTGCACCGCGTACGATGCAAACAGAGCCGTGGTCAGAGAGCCCAGGAAACCTGTTGGAATCAGCCAGGTCACTATCATGTCATTATAGATGGTAAACCCAGTGAACCTGCTCCCAGACCTGTTGCTGTTGTCTTGCCTATAGGAGTTGGTAAGACACTAACCTCGTCCCCAGGCTAATCACTAGAGCAAGACAGCACAAACAGATGTAGGACCAGGCTAGTTAAATAGCAGGCTATACTATAATGTCTAGCCTATGGTACCTGTAGGGTGGTTGTGGGTCATGGTGTATGGTACCTGTAGGGGGGTTGTGGGTCATGGTATATGGTACCTGTAGGGTGGTTGTGGGTCCTGGTGTATGGTACCTGTAGGGGTTGTGGGTCATGGTATATGGTACCTGTAGGGGGTTGTGGGTCATGGTGTATGGTACTTGTAGGGTGGTTGTGGGTCCTGGGGTATGGTACCTGTAGGGGGTTGTGGGTCATGGTATATGGTACCTGTAGGGTGGTTGTGGGTCATGGTGTATGGTACCTGTAGGGGTTGTGGGTCATGGTATATGGTACTTGTAGGGTGGTTGTGGGTCCTGGGGTATGGTGCCTGTAGGGGGTTGTGGGTCATGGTATATGGTACCTGTAGGGTGGTTGTGGGTCATGGTGTATGGTACTTGTAGGGTGGTTGTGGGTCCTGGTGTATGGTACCTGTAGGGTGGTTGTGGGTCATGGTGTATGGTACTTGTAGGGTGGTTGTGGGTCCTGGTGTATGGTACCTGTAGGGTGGTTGTGGGTCATGGTGTATGGTACCTGTAGGGTGGTTGTGGGTCATGGTATACTGTATATATGGTACCTGTAGGGTGGTTGTGGGTCATGGTATATGGTACCTGTAGGGTGGTTGTGGGTCATGGTGTATGGTACCTGTGGGGTGGTTGTGGGTCATGGTACCTGTAGGGTGGTTGTGGGTCATGGTGTATGGTACCTGTAGGGTAGTTGTGGGTCATGGTGTATGGGACCTGTAGGGTGGTTGTGGGTCATGGTGTATGGTACCTGTGGGGTGGTTGTGGGTCATGGTACCTGTAGGGTGGTTGTGGGTCATGGTGTATGGTACCTGTAGGGTGGTTGTGGGTCATGATGTATGGTACCTGTAGGGTGGTTGTGGGTCATGATGTATGGTACCTGTAGGGTGGTTGTGGGTCATGGTGTATGGTACCTGTAGGGGTTGTGGGTCATGGTATATGGTACCTGTAGGGTGGTTGTGGGTCATGGTGTATGGTACCTGTAGGGTGGTTGTGGGTCATGGTACCTGTATGGTGGTTGTGGGTCATGTATATGGTACCTGTAGGGTGGTTGTGGGTCATGGTGTATGGTACCTGTAGGGTGGTTGTGGGTCATGGTACCTGTAGGGTGGTTGTGGGTCATGATGTATGGTACCTGTAGGGTGGTTGTGGGTCATGATGTATGGTACCTGTAGTGTGGTTGTCGGTCATGGTACCTGTAGGGTGGTTGTGGGTCATGGTACCTGTAGGGTGGTTGTGGGTCATGGTACCTGTAGGGTGGTTGTGGGTCATGATGTATGGTACCTGTAGGGTGGTTGTGGGTCATGATGTATGGTACCTGTAGGGTGGTTGTGGGTCATGATGTATGGTACCTGTAGTGTGGTTGTCGGTCATGGTACCTGTAGGGTGGTTGTGGGTCATGGTACCTGTAGGGTGGTTGTGGGTCATGGTACCTGTAGGGTGGTTGTGGGTCATGGTGTATGGTACCTGTAGGGTGGTTGTGGGTCATGCGCCCCATCTCAATGCTGACCTCCACTAGGTTGTCTAGCCTCTCAGGCTGCCAGTACTTCATCCCCACACACATGGCCTTGGTGGCTGCTCCAAACCCAGAACCTGGAGAGAACCCGTCAGAACAACGACCACATGGAGAGAACCCGTCAGAACAATGACCACATGGAGAGAACCCGTCAGAACAATGACCATATGGAGAGAACCCATCAGAACAATGACCACATGGAGAGAACCCGTCAGGACAATGACCACATGGAGAGAACCCGTCAGAACATTGACCACTTGGAGAGAACCCATCAGGACAATGACCACATGGAGAGAACCCACCAGAACTTTGACCACATGGAGAGAACCCGTCAGAACAACGACCACATGGAGAGAACCCACCAGAACATTGACCACATGGAGAGAACCCGTCAGAACAACGACCACATGGAGAGAACCCACCAGAACATTGACCACATGGAGAGAACCCACCAGAACAACGACCACATGGAGAGAACCCACCAGAACATTGACCACATGGAGAGAACCCATCAGGACAATGACCATATGGAGAGACAAAGAGAGAGACTGCACATGTGCAGGTTGAACTGAACCCTACTAAACCATGTCACCATCAGACCTCACACATCTGTTGTGACCTCTGACCTTTCTCATTGAAGGGCGTGTGCCAGGCAAGCAGGAAGTTGTTGGGTTTGAGGTGAGCACATCCCTCCACAGTGGCTGGGTCAGGAGGGCGACCCTGGAGAGACACCATGGCCTCAACATACACCCTGACCAGCTCCCTGTAGAGGTCCTCCAAACACCAGTAGTCTGGAACAACACAGAACACACCACAGTTTACACACAGCATAGTTACCGCATCACAGTTTACACACAGCATAGTTAGCACACCACAGTTTACTCACAGCATAGTTAACGCACCACAGTTTACTCACAGCATAGTTAACGCACCACAGTTTACTCACAGCATAGTTAACGCACCACAGTTTACTCACAGCATAGTTAACGCACCACAGTTTACTCACAGCATAGTTAACGCACCACAGTTTACTCACAGCATAGTTAACGCACCACAGTTTACTCACAGCATAGTTAACGCACCACAGTTTACTCACAGCATAGTTAACGCACCACAGTTTACACACAGCATAGTTAACGCACCACAGTTTACTCACAGCATAGTTAACGCACCACAGTTTACACACAGCATAGTTAACGCACCACAGTTTACTCACAGCATAGTTAACGCACCACAGTTTACACACAGCATAGTTAACGCACCACAGTTTACTCACAGCATAGTTAACGCACCACAGTTTACTCACAGCATAGTTACCACACCACAGTTTACTCACAGCATAGTTACCACACCACAGTTAACACACAGCATAGTTAACGCACCACAGTTTACTCACAGCATAGTTAACGCACCACAGTTTACACACAGCATAGTTACCACACCACAGTTAACACACCACAGTTACCACACCACAGTTAACACACCACAGTTACCACACCACAGTTAACACACCACGGTTACCACACCACAGTTACCACACCACAGTTACCACACCACAGTTTACTCACAGCATAGTTAACGCACCACAGTTTACTCACAGCATAGTTAGCACACCACAGTTAACACACAGCATAGTTAACGCACCACAGTTTACTCACAGCATAGTTAACGCACCACAGTTTACTCACAGCATAGTTAACGCACCACAGTTTACTCACAGCATAGTTAACGCACCACAGTTTACTCACAGCATAGTTAACGCACCACAGTTTACTCACAGCATAGTTAACGCACCACAGTTTACACACAGCATAGTTAACGCACCACAGTTTACTCACAGCATAGTTAACGCACCACAGTTTACACACAGCATAGTTAACGCACCACAGTTCACTCACAGCATAGTTAACGCACCACAGTTTACACACAGCATAGTTAACGCACCACAGTTTACACACAGCATAGTTAACGCACCACAGTTTACTCACAGCATAGTTAACGCACCACAGTTTACTCACAGCATAGTTACCACACCACAGTTTACTCACAGCATAGTTACCACACCACAGTTAACACACAGCATAGTTAACGCACCACAGTTTACTCACAGCATAGTTACCACACCACAGTTTACTCACAGCATAGTTACCACACCACAGTTACCACACCATAGTTACCACACCACAGTTACCACACCACAGTTACCACACCACAGTTACCACACCACAGTTACCACACCACAGTTAACACACCATAGTTACCACACCACAGTTACCACACCACAGTTACCACACCACAGTTAACACAACACAGTTACCACACCACAGTTACCACACCACAGTTAACACACCACAGTTACCACACCACAGTTAACACACAGCATAGTTACCACACCACAGTTACCACACCACAGTTACCACACCACAGTTAACACACCACAGTTAACACACCACAGTTACCACACCACAGTTACCACACCACAGTTACCACACCACAGTTACCACACCACAGTTACCACACCACAGTTACCACACCACAGTTACCACACCATAGTTACCACACCACAGTTAACACACAGCATAGTTACCGCTGCAAATCGATCAGTCTGGAAGCTTGTCATTAAATACACTTGCAAAGGGCCAACTATGCTTCATACTGTGAAAAGTTATCCCTCTCTCACACACACACACACACACACACACACACACACACACACACACACACACACACACACACACACACACACACACACACACACACACACACACACACACACATCTGTCTGTGGGGGCTGTGGCATGTTTGACATACCAGCCAGATGAGAGTCTATGTTTAGATGTTCAGCCTGCTGTGCTTAGATTATACCATGTGATCTGCTGGGGGTGGGGGTGGGGGGGGGGAAAAATCATGGGTTTGTGCATATGCTTTTGTGTGTGTCATTTGTGTGGTGTGTGTGTCATTGTCACCCCTGATTCAGGAGCAGAGGGCTTTGGGCTCAGGGACTCAGGATACAAACCCAGGACAGGGAGGAACCAGCCGGGTGTCAGGGAGAGAGGGGTGGGCCCAGACGGGTGTCAGGGAGAGAGGGGTGGGCCCAGACGGGTGTCAGGGAGAGAGGGGTGGGCCCAGACGGGTGTCAGGGAGAGAGGGGTGGGCCCAGACGGGTGTCAGGGAGAGAGGGGTGGGCCCAGACCGGTGTCAGGGAGAGAGGGGTGAGCCCAGACGGGTGTCAGGGAGAGAGGGGTGAGCCCAGACGGGTGTCAGGGAGAGAGGGGTGAGCCCAGACGGGTGTCAGGGAGAGAGGGGTGGGCCCAGACGGTTGTCAGGGAGAGGGGCGGGCCCAGACCGGTGTCAGGGAGAGAGGGGTGGGCCCAGACGGGTGTCAGGGAGAGAGGGGTGGGCCCAGACGGGTGTCAGGGAGAGAGGGGTGGGCCCAGACGGGTGTCAGGGAGAGAGGGGTGGGCCCAAACCGGTGTCAGGGAGAGAGGGGTGGGCCCAGACCGGTGTCAGGGAGAGGGGTGGGCCCAGACGGTTGTCAGGGAGAGAGGGGTGGGCCCAGACGGGTGTCAGGGAGAGAGGGGTGGGCCCAGACCGGTGTCAGGGAGAGAGGGGTGGGCCCAGATGGGTGTCAGGGAGAGAGGGGTGGGCCCAGACGGGTGTCAGGGAGAGAGGGGTGGGCCCAAACCGGTGTCAGGGAGAGAGGGGTGGGCCCAGACCGGTGTCAGGGAGAGAGGGGTGGGCCCAGACGGTTGTCAGGGAGAGAGGGGTGGGCCCAGACGGGTGTCAGGGAGAGAGGGGTGGGCCCAGACCGGTGTCAGGGAGAGAGGGGTGGGCCCAGACCGGTGTCAGGGAGAGAGGGGTGGGCTGTTCCAGTCAGTGTGGGAGTAAAGAAGAGGAGTGATGGGGGATTTTACTGGTGTCAAAGTATCTGAATGAAAACCATTCCTTCCACCTTCTCATCCTAGTTTACCAGACAAGACAAGCGGTGTGACTACCCTTCACTACACCGTCTACCTCCTAAATAGAACCCTATTCTCTACACCGTCTCCCTCCTAAATAGAACCCTATTCTCTACACCGTCTCCCTCCTAAATAGAACCCTATTCTCTACACTGTCTACCTTCTAAATAGAACCCTATTCTCTACACCGTCTCCCTCCTAAATAGAACCCTATTCACTACACCGTCTCCCTCCTAAATAGAACCCTATTCTCTACCTCCTAAATAGAACCCTATTCTGTACACTGTCTACCTCCTAAATAGAACCCTATTCTCTACCTCCTAAATAGAACCCTATTCTCTACACTGT
>NW_024607423.1:0-25926 GCF_018296145.1 Oncorhynchus tshawytscha | reverse complement strand
AGAAAGGCCGCCGTAGGCAGACATGGCTCTCAAGAGAAGACAGAGAGAGAGAGACAGAGACAGAGAGACAGAGAGACAGAGAGACAGAGAGACAGAGAGACAGAGACAGAGAGACAGAGAGACAGAGAGAGCGTGTGTATTCATGTGAATACTAGTGTATCAGTCCTGACTCCACAGAAAAGTCCATCCATTGAAGAGCTTCCAGACACCAAGGGGAAGCCTTACATCCTCCGTGACAGTTCTGTTACTAGTTCCATTCATATCCTCACAGATCCTACGATTCATCATGTCCCTTTGGAATACTGAACAGAGAGCAGAGCCAGACTGGGTCTGTCTTTTCCTCTCTGAGTTTTTCTATGAGTTCATACCTGGTCTCTTAATTGTGTTCTTGGATCTCAGTTATCCTCAGTGTGAAAATCATCCCCTGTTCTTTGTAGAAGCCCTTCCTGTGTCTCTCCTCTCCCCTCCCCTCCTCTCCTCTCCTCTCCCCTCCCCTCCCCTCCCCCCTCCCCTCCCCTCCTCTCCTCTCCTCTCCTCTCCTCTCCTCTCCCCTCCTCCCCTCTCCTCTCCTCTCTCCAAAATCTCCCTCCTGTCCTACACCAGTAGCCAGGAAAGATGACCTCAGCCAGTTCAGGGTCGTCAGTAGAGAAGGAAAAGGAAGGTAGGAGGCCAGAGTCTGAGAACACTTAGTTTAGCTATAACACTGATATATATATAGAGTCTGAGAACACTTAGTTTAGCCATAACACTGATATATATATAGAGTCTGAGAACACTTAGTTTAGCCATAACACTGATATATATATATAGAGTCTGAGAACACTTAGTTTAGCCATAAAACTGATATATATATATAGAGTCTGAGAACACTTAGTTTAGCCATAACACTGATATATATATATATAGAGTCTGAGAACACTTAGTTTAGCCATAACAATGATATATATATATAGAGTCTGAGAACACTTAGTTTAGCCATAACACTGATATATATATAGAGTCTGAGAACACTTAGTTTAGCCATAACACTGATATATATATATATAATATATACTATTTATATATATATATATATATATAGAGTCTGAGAACACTTAGTTTAGCCATAACACTGATATATATATATAGAGTCTGAGAACACTTAGTTTAGCCATTAACACTGATATATATATATATAGAGTCTGAGAACACTTAGTTTAGCCATAACACTGATATATATATAGAGTCTGAGAACACTTAGTTTAGCCATAACACTGATATATATATAGAGTCTGAGAACACTTAGTTTAGCCATAACACTGATATATATAGTTCTAGATAATACACTGTTTTGCTAACACGTACTGGTATTTGCAGGGAACTTGGCCGTGGGATTATCCCTAATAATTTACAGCACTGTTACTGTATAATACAGTAAGTCTGTTGCCGATGGTTTCTGTCTGCTCCGATGGAGAAAGAGGGGATCATGGCTTCCCTAAAACAGCTGTTGCTGTCTGCTCCGATGGAGAAAGAGGGGATCCTGGCTTCCCTAAAACAGCTGTTGCTGTCTGCTCCGATGGAGAAAGAGGGGATCCTGGCTTCCCTAAAACAGCTGTTGCTGTCTGCTCCGATGGAGAAAGAGGGGATCCTGGCTTCCCTAAAACAGCTGTTGCTGTCTGCTCCGATGGAGAAAGAGGGGATCATGGCTTCCCTAAAACAGCTGTTGCTGTCTGCTCCGATGGAGAAAGAGGGGATCATGGCTTCCCTAAAACAGCTGTTGCTGTCTGCTCTGATGGAGAAAGAGGGGATCATGGCTTCCCTAAAACAGCTGTTGCTGTCTGCTCCGATGGAGAAAGAGGGGATCATGGCTTCCCTAAAACAGCTGTTGCTGTCTGCTCCGATGGAGAAAGAGGGGATCATGGCTTCCCTAAAATAGCTGTTGCTGTCTGTTCCGATGGAGAAAGAGGGGATCATGGCTTCCCTAAAACAGCTGTTGCTGTCTGCTCCGATGGAGAAAGAGGGGATCATGGCTTCCCTAAAACAACTGTTGCTGTCTGCTCCGATGGAGAAAGAGGGGATCATGGCTTCCCTAAAACAGCTGTTGCTGTCTGCTCCGATGGAGAAAGAGGGGATCATGGCGTCCCTAAAATAGCTGTTGCTGTCTGCTCCGATGGAGAAAGAGGGGATCATGGCTTCCCTAAAACAATTGTTGCTGTCTGCTCCGATGGAGAAAGAGGGGATCATGGCTTCCCTAAAACAGCTGTTGCTGTCTGCTCCGATGGAGAAAGAGGGGATCATGGCGTCCCTAAAATAGCTGTTGCTGTCTGCTCCGATGGAGAAAGAGGGGATCATGGCTTCCCTAAAACAGCTGTTGCTGTCTGCTCCGATGGAGAAAGAGGGGATCATGGCGTCCCTAAAATAGCTGTTGCTGTCTGCTCCGATGGAGAAAGAGGGGATCATGGCGTCCCTAAAATAGCTGTTGCTGTCTGCTCCGATGGAGAAAGAGGGGATCATGGCTTCCCTAAAACAACTGTTGCTGTCTGCTCCGATGGAGAAAGAGGGGATCATGGCTTCCCTAAAACAACTGTTGCTGTCTGCTCCGATGGAGAAAGAGGGGATCATGGCTTCCCTAAAACAACTGTTGCTGTCTGCTCTGATGGAGAAAGAGGGGATCATGGCTTCCCTAAAACAACTGTTGCTGTCTGCTCCGATGGAGAAAGAGGGGATCATGGCTTCCCTAAAACAACTGTTGCTGTCTGCTCCGATGGAGAAAGAGGGGATCATGGCTTCCCTAAAACAACTGTTGCTGTCTGCTCTGCGATGGAGAAAGAGGGGATCATGGCTTCCCTAAAACAACTGTTGCTGTCTGCTCCGATGGAGAAAGAGGGGATCAAAATGGCTTCCTAAAAAGCTGTTGCTGTCTGTCTGCTCCGATGGAGAAAGAGGGGATCATGGCTTCCCTAAAACAACTGTTGCTGTCTGCTCCGATGGAGAAAGAGGGGATCATGGCTTCCCTAACAACTGTTGCTGTCTGCTCCGATGGAGAAAGAGGGGATCATGGCTTCCCTAAAACAACTGTTGCTGTCTGCTCCGATGGAGAAAGAGGGGATCATGGCTTCCCTAAAACAGCTGTTGCTGTCTGCTCCGATGGAGAAAGAGGGGATCATGGCTTCCCTAAAACAACTGTTGCTGTCTGCTCCGATGGAGAAAGAGGGGATCATGCTTCCCTAAAACAACTGTCTGTCTGCTCCGATGGAGAAAGAGGGGATCATGGCTTCCCTAAAACAACTGTTGCTGTCTGCTCCGATGGAGAAAGAGGGGATCATGGCTTCCCTAAAACAACTGTTGCTGTCTGCTCCGATGGAGAAAGAGGGGATCATGGCTTCCTTAAAACAACTGTTGCTGTCTGCTCTGATGGAGAAAGAGGGGATCATGGCTTCCCTAAAACAACTGTTGCTGTCTGCTCCGATGGAGAAAGAGGGGATCATGGCTTCCCTAAAACAACTGTTGCTGTCTGCTCCGATGGAGAAAGAGGGGATCATGGCTTCCCTAAAACAACTGTTGCTGTCTGCTCCGATGGAGAAAGAGGGGATCATGGCTTCCCTAAAACAACTGTTGCTGTCTGCTCCGATGGAGAAAGAGGGGATCATGGCTTCCCTAAAACAGCTGTTGCTGTCTGCTCCGATGGAGAAAGAGGGGATCATGGCTTCCCTAAAACAACTGTTGCTGTCTGCTCCGATGGAGAAAGAGGGGATCATGGCTTCCCTAAAACAACTGTTGCTGTCTGCTCCGATGGAGAAAGAGGGGATCATGGCTTCCCTAAAACAACTGTTGCTGTCTGCTCCGATGGAGAAAGAGGGGATCATGGCTTCCCTAAAACAACTGTTGCTGTCTGCTCCGATGGAGAAAGAGGGGATCATGGCTTCCCTAAAACAACTGTTGCTGTCTGCTCCGATGGAGAAAGAGGGGATCATGGCTTCCCTAAAACAGCTGTTGCTGTCTGCTCCGATGGAGAAAGAGGGGATCATGGCTTCCCTAAAACAACTGTTGCTGTCTGCTCCGATGGAGAAAGAGGGGATCATGGCTTCCCTAAAACAACTGTTGCTGTCTGCTCCGATGGAGAAAGAGGGGATCATGGCTTCCCTAAAACAACTGTTGCTGTCTGCTCCGATGGAGAAAGAGGGGATCATGGCTTCCCTAAAACAACTGTTGCTGTCTGCTCCGATGGAGAAAGAGGGGATCATGGCTTCCCTAAAACAACTGTTGCTGTCTGCTCCGATGGAGAAAGAGGGGATCATGGCTTCCCTAAAACAGCTGTTGCTGTCTGCTCCGATGGAGAAAGAGGGGATCATGGCTTCCCTAAAACAGCTGTTGCTGTCTGCTCCGATGGAGAAAGAGGGGATCATGGCTTCCCTAAAACAACTGTTGCTGTCTGCTCTGATGGAGAAAGAGGGGATCATGGCTTCCCTAAAACAACTGAAAACTGCTTGAGCAGACAGAATAAAGAACTATCTGTGTTTCATTATGGACCTGTGAGACCACTGTAAATGTGAAAATGTGATTATGTATATGACTCAAGCAGATTGTGGATACATCGTGGATCCAATCCAACAATTTCAACTCAATTCAACTGTAAAAAAAATAAATAAAATTTAAAAAAATCTGGAGTCCAGTTTTTCCTTCCTTTCTCGTGTTTCATTGTCTTATTGACCTCTTATTGACCTCTCCGGCCAAAACCCTGTCCAGTCATCAAACATGAACATCTGTCTGGATGAAAATGAAAACCTGAACTTCAACTCAAGACCACAAAATCATGTGACACAAACTTGAAATATATGTAAATATGATCATCTTATCATCAATCTTTTTTAAAACACTGATGATTTCAGTATGTTGCGTTCTGCGTTCTGAGTTATGTAAGCCATGTCATTTGGACAAGCTCTTGGCTCGGCCCCTGCGCTGAACGATCTCTCTGCTTATGTCCCAGATGGGGCCCTATTCCCCGATGTAGTGCACTACTTTAGACCAGAAGCCCTATGGGTAGTGCACTACTTTAGACCAGAAGCCCTACGGGACCTGCTCTAAAGTAGTGCACTATAAAGGGGATAGTGTTCCGTCTGGGACGGAGCCTGTGTGTAGGCGGCTGTGTTGGAGCAAGAGGCTGCATTGTGTTTTTTTCTCCCTAGGGACCATGACCTCTGACCTTTCTAAGTGTGCTGTTCTCTTGGCTGTCCTCTTCCTGTCCCCCTGTCCCCCTAAAGACTAGGACTAAAGAGCCTCACGTTACCGCGGTTACCGGCAGAAGAGGTGAGCCTGCCAGTCAAACTTCACTTCATATGAGCAGAGAGCAGGTATGAGCTCTTGGTCCCTAAAACCAAATGGGAGGACAACAACAACATAACAAAACACATCTCCCATCTCCCACTCCATCTTTTACAGAATTCCCTCAGATCCCCTCAAATGGAAAGCCTCCCCCCCTTCTGCAAGGGAAGTTAATGACCAACGCACTATGGAGGATTCTCCAGTTCCAAGTTTAGAGAGGGGAGAGGGGTGTGTGTTGGGGGAACAGGGCTGGGAGGGGGACGAGGTAGGGGGAGAGGGGTGTATGTTGGGGGACCAGGGCTGGAGGGGGACGAGGTAGAGGGGAGAGGGGTGTATGTTGGGGGAACAGGGTTGGAGGGGGACGAGGTAGAGGGGGAGAGGGGTGTATGTTGGGGGAACAGGGCTGGAGGGGGACGAGCTAGAGGGGGAGAGGGGTGTGTGTTGGGGGTAACAGGGCTGGAGGGGGACGAGGTAGAGGGGGAGAGGGGTGTATGTTGGGGGGGAACAGGGTTGGAGGGGGACGAGGTAGAGGGGGAGAGGGGTGTGTGTTGGGGGAACAGGGCTGGAGGGGGACGAGGTAGAGGGAGAGAGGGGTGTGTGTTGGGGGAACAGGGCTGGAGAGGGACAAGGTAGAGGGGGAGAGGGGTGTGTGTTGGGGGAACAGGGCTGGAAGGGGACGAGGTAGAGAGGGAGAGGGGTGTATGTTGGGGGAACAGGGCTGGAGGGGGACGAGGTAGAGAGGGAGAGGGAGAGGGATGTATGTTGGGGGAACAGGGCTGGAGGGGGACGAGGTAGAGGGGTGTATGTTGGGGGAACAGGGTTGGAGGTGGATGAGGTTAGAGGGGGAGGTGTGTGTGTGTTGGGGTGGGCAGAGAAGGAGAGGGGTGTGTATTGATGGTGATATGGGGAGAGGGGTGTGGGAGAAGGGATGTGGAGGGAGTTGGTTTGGCCCAACAGGGTGATATGGGGAGAGGGGTTTGTATTGAGGGTGATATGGGGAGAGGGGTGTGTATTGAGGGTGATATGGGGAGAGGGGTGTGTATTGAGGGTGATATGGGGAGAGGGGTGTGTATTGAGGGTGATATGGGGAGAGGGGTGTGTATTGAGGGTGACATGGGGAGAGGGGTGTGTATTGAGGGTGATATGGGGAGAGGGGTGTGTATTGAGGGTGATATGGGGAGAGGGGTGTGGGAGAAGGGATGTGGAGTGAGTTGGTTTGGCCCAGAGTTTACTGATCAATAGACATGACCTTCAGTGTTGGGCTGGTTTGGAATAGAGTTTACTGATCAATAGACATGACCTTCAGTGTTGGGCTGGTTTGGCCCAGAGTTTACTGATCAATAGACATGACCTTCAGTGTTGGGCTGGTTTGGAATAGAGTTTACTGATCAATAGACATGACCTTCAGTGTTGGGCTGGTTTGGCCCAGAGTTTACTGATCAATAGACATGACCTTCAGTGTTGGGCTGGTTTGGAATAGAGTTTACTGATCAATAGACATGACCTTCAGTGTTGGGCTGGTTTGACCCAGAGTTTACTGATCAATAGACATGACCTTCAGTGTTGGGTTGGTTTGGCCCAGAGTTTACTGAAGTGGATTAATAGACATGACCTTCAGTGTTGGGCTGGTTTGACCCAGAGTTTACTAGAGTGGTGCAAAAATCAACAACATTTGGACACATGTGGCCCAAACTCACAGCCTGAAGCCTGGGAGGCATGGCCTAATTAGGGTCCATGTTTACTCTTCAGATCCATGATGAAGTTTGAGGAAAATCTGCCAGTCCTCCAAGTGTCTGCTAGCAATCAAGGTCTGCATGATTGACGTTGCTGAAGTGAAACACATCTCAACGGTTGTCAAAGTGAATGATGTTATTGGGAGGGGGAAAACCCCCTACATCTGATTAATGGTTGGGTTGATACCATGACTTGGAGCTTGGCTCCTCAGCAGGAGAACCAGTCTTCTTCACTTAGCTAGGATGGTTAGTGATTTATTCATTGTTTCACAACACCAAAAAAAAAACACTCTAGATGTTGTTCCAGTCTTCTCGTCTTGGGTAGGTACATATCAATGACCTTGAATGAAGGAAACACATCGAGGTGTAGACCTGACGTACGCAAACACATATGATCCTGTCCAGTCAAAGACCTGACGAAGACATGAATTAGTCAAGATATCTCCTGTCCAGTCAAAGACCTGACGAAGACATGAATTAGTCAAGATATCTCCTGTCCAGTCAAAGACCTGACGAAGATATGTATTAGTCTAGATATCTCCTGATCAGTCAAAGACCTGTCGAAGACATTATTAGTCAAGATACCTCCTGTCCAGTCAAAGACCTGACGAAGACATGAATTAGTCAAGATATCTCCTGTCCAGTCAAAGACCTGACGAAGACATGAATTAGTCAAGATATCTCCTGTCCAGTCAAAGACCTGACGAAGATATGTATTAGTTTAGATATCTCCTGTCCAGCCCAGTGGTCTCCAGTGGGTTGAGGGTAGCTGTATTAGTCAAGATATCTCCTGTCCAGCCCAGTGGTCTCCAGTGGGTTGAGGGTAGCTGTATTAGTTTAGATACCTCCTGTCCAGCCCAGTGGTCTCCAGTGGGTTGAGGGTAGCTGTATTAGTTTAGATACCTCCTGTCCAGCCCAGTGGTCTCCAGTGTGTTGAGGGTAGCTGTATTAGTTTAGATACCTCCTGTCCAGCCCAGTGGGTTGAGGGTAGCTGTATTAGTTTAGATATCTCTTGTCCAGGCCAGTGTGTTGAGGGTAGCTGTATTAGTTTAGATACCTCCTGTCCAGCCCAGTGGTCTCCAGTGGGTTGAGGGTAGCTGTATTAGTTTAGATATCTCCTGTCCAGCCCAGTGGGTTGAGGGTAGCTGTATTAGTTTAGATATCTCCTGTCCAGCCCAGTGGTCTCCAGTGTGTTGAGGGTAGCTGTATTAGTTTAGATATCTCCTGTCCAGCCCAGTGGGTTGAGGGTAGCTGTATTAGTTTAGATACCTCCTGTCCAGCCCAGTGGGTTGAGGGTAGCTGTATTAGTTTAGATATCTCCTGTCCAGCCCAGTGGTCTCCAGTGTGTTGAGGGTAGCTGTATTAGTTTAGATATCTCCTGTCCAGCCCAGTGGGTTGAGGGTAGCTGTATTAGTTTAGATACCTCCTGTCCAGCCCAGTGGGTTGAGGGTAGCTGTATTAGTTTAGATATCTCTTGTCCAGCCCAGTGTGTTGAGGGTAGCTCTATTAGTTTAGATACCTCCTGTCCAGCCCAGTGGGTTGAGGGTAGCTGTATTAGTTTAGATATCTCTTGTCCAGCCCAGTGTGTTGAGGGTAGCTCTATTAGTTTAGATACCTCCTGTCCAGCCCAGTGGGTTGAGGGTAGCTGTATTAGTTTAGATATCTCTTGTCCAGCCCAGTGTGTTGAGGGTAGCTCTATTAGTTTAGATACCTCCTGTCCAGCCCAGTGGTCTCTAGTGTGTTGAGGGTAGATGTATTATTTTAGAGACCTCCTGTCCAGCCCAGTGGTCTCCAGTAGGTTGAGGGTAGCTGGTCCTAGTAGGGCTGCTTTCCACAAGTCAATGTGATGGTTTTAATGTTATTAATATGGTGATGGTGTTGATGTTATTACTATGGTGATGGTGTTAATGTTATTAACATGGTGATGGTGTTAATGTTATTTATATGGTGATGGTGTTAATGTTATTAACATGGTGATGGTGTTAATGTTATTTGTATGGTGATGGTGTTAATGTTATTACTATGGTGATGGTGTTAATGTTATTACTATGGTGATGGTGTTAATGTTATTACTATGGTGATGGTGTTAATGTTATTACTATGGTGATGGTGTTAATGTTATTACTATGGTGATGGTGTTAATGTTATTAACATGGTGATGGTGTTAATGTTATTTATATGGTGATGGTGTTAATGTTATTAACATGGTGATGGTGTTGATGTTATTAACATTGATCTATGACATGTCATCTACTAGGTCTTCTATAGCATGTCATCCACTAGGTCTTCACCTCTCTTGACATTGTCATCCACTAGGTCTTCAGTGGACATTGATCATGACATGTCATCCACTAGGTCTTCTTCTACATTGATCTATAGCATGTCATCCACCTGGTCTTCAAGTGGACCTCTACATTGATCTATAGCATGTCATCCACTAGGTCTTCAATTGATGGACCTCTACATTGATCTGATGTCATCCACTAGGTATTCATGTCATCTATAGTATGTCATCCACTAGGTCTTCAAGTGGACCTCTACATTGATCTATAGCATGTCATCCACCTGGTCTTCAAGTGGACCTCTACATTGATCTATGGCATGTCCTCCACTAGGTCAGTGAGAAGACAAGATCAAATGCAACTGTATAGACAAGATGTATCGTAACTTTATAACAGCACACAGCGCTGTTAAATTCTTTACATTCCATTTCTGTTGTCGACTCCTGATTTGATGGTGCCAGATCTACAGGCCGTCCAGCCCAGTGGACTCCAGTGTGTTTATCCCTAGAGGTCAGTTTAGTCCAGGGGATTTAGATAACTGCTGAGGGGGAAGGGAAAAATATATGCTAAGTCCCCAATGGCACCCTATTCCCTATATAGTGCACTACTTTAGACCAGAACCCTAGGGCACACTATTCCCTATGTAGTGTTACTACTATAGACCAGAGCCCTATTCCCTATATAGTGGTACTACAATAGACCAGAGCCCTATTCCCTATATAGTGGTACTACTATAGACCATAGCCCTATGGCACCCTATTCCCTATATAGTGCACTACTTTAGACCAGAGCCCAATGGCACCCTATTCCTAAATAGTGCACTACTTTAGACCAGGGTCCACAGGGCTCTGGTCAAAAGTAGTGCACTATATAGGGAAGAGGGGTATGTAGTGGGGGTATGGTAGAGGGTTTAGTAGAGCTGTCCATAGAGGGGGTATGGTAGAGGGATCAGTAGAGCTGTCCATAGAGGGGTATGGTAGAGGGGGTATGGTAGAGGGGGTATGAGAGGGTGTATGGTAGAGGGGGTATGGTAGAGGGGTATGGCAGAGGGTTTAGTAGAGCTGTCCGTAGAGGGGGTATCGAAGAGGGATTAGTAGAGCTGTCCATAGAGGGGTATGGTAGAGGGTTTAGTAGAGCTGTCCATAGAGGGGGTATTGTAGAGGGGGTATGGTAGAGGGGGTATGGTAGAGGGATTAGTAGAGCTGTCCATAGAGGGGGTATGGTAGAGGGATTAGTAGAGCTGTCCATAGAGGGGGTATGGTAGAGGGATCAGTAGAACAGTCCATAGAGGGGGTATGGTAGAGGGGTAGAGCTGTCCATAGAGGGGGTATTAGTAGAGCTGTCCATAGAGGGGGGTATGGTAGAGGGGGGTATGGTATGTCCATAGGTAGAGAGATTAGAGCTGTCCATAGAGGGGGTATGGTAGAGGGTTTAGTAGAGCTGTCCATAGAGGGGGTATGGTAGAGGGATTAGTAGAGCTGTCCATAGAGGGGGGGTATGGTAGAGGGATCAGTAGAGCTGTCCATAGAGGGGGTATGGTAGAGGGCTGTCCATGGTAGAGGGATTAGTAGAGCTGTCCATGGTAGAGGGGGTATGGTAGAGGGAGGGGGTATGGTAGAGGATTAGTAGAGCTGTCCATAGAGGGGGTATGGTAGAGGGTTTAGTAGAGCTGTCCATAGAGGGGGTATGGTAGGGGGTAGAGGGGGTATGGTAGAGGGATCAGTAGAGCTGTCCATAGAGGGTAGAGGGGTATGGTAGAGGGTTTAGTAGAGCTGTCCATAGAGGGGGTATGGTAGAGGGGGGGTATGGTAGAGGGATTAGTAGAGCTGTCCATAGAGGGGTATGGTAGAGGGGGTATGGTAGAGGGATTAGTAGAGCTGTCCATGAGTAGGGGTAGAGCTGTCCAGGGGGTAGGTAGGGGATTAGTAGAGCTGTCCATAGAGGGGGTATGGTAGAGGGATTAGTAGAGCTGTCCATAGAGGGGTATGGTAGAGGGGGTATAGTAGAGGGATTAGTAGAGCTGTCCATAGGGGGTATGGTAGAGGGATCAGAGGGATTAGTAGAGCTGTCCATAGAGGGGGGTAGAGGGATTAGTAGAGCTAGAGGGGAGGGGGTATGGTAGAGGGTTTAGTAGAGCTGTCCATAGAGGGGTATGGTAGGGGTCCATTAGGTAGGGGGTATGGTAGAGGGTTTAGTAGAGCTGTCCGTAGAGGGGGTATGGTAGAGGGGTATGGTAGAGGGATTAGTAGAGCTGTCCATAGAGGGGGTATGGTAGAGGGATTACTAGAGCTGTCCATAGAGGGGTAGAGGGATATAGAGCTGTCCAGAGGGGGTATGGTAGAGGGGTATTAGTAGTAGAGCTGTCCATAGAGGGGGGTAGAGGGGTATGTAGAGGGGTAGAGCTGTCCATAGGGGGTATGGTAGAGGGATTAGTAGAGCTGTCCATAGAGGGGGGTATGGTAGAGGGATTAGAGCTGTCCATAGAGGGGTATGGTAGAGGGATTAGTAGAGCTGTCCATAGAGGGGGTATTAGTAGAGCTGTCCATAGAGGTGGGTATGTAGAGGGGGCAGAGGTTTTAGTAGAGCTGTCCATAGAGGGGGTATGGTAGAGGGTTTAGTAGAGCTGTCCATAGAGGGGGGTAGAGGGGTGGTAGAGGGATCAGTAGAGCTGTCCATAGAGGGGTATGGTAGAGGGGTATGGGAGGATTAGTAGAGCTGTCCATAGGGGGTATGGTAGGGGATTATAGAGCTGTCCAGGGGGGGTATGGTAGAGGGATTAGTAGAGCTGTCCATAGAGGGGGTATGGTAGAGGGATTAGTAGAGCTGTCCGTAGGGGGTATGGTAGAGGGGGTATGGTAGAGGGATTAGTAGAGCTGTCCATAGAGGGGGTATGGTAGAGGGATTAGTAGAGCTGTCCATAGAGGGGGTATGGTAGAGGGGTCCATAGAGGGGGTGGTAGAGGGATTAGTAGAGCTGTCCATAGAGGGGGTATGGTAGAGGGATTAGTAGAGCTGTCCATAGAGGGGGTATGGTAGAGGGGTATGGTAGAGGGATAGTAGAGCTGTCCAGAGGGGTATGGTAGAGGGTCCATAGAGGGGGTATGGTAGAGGGATTAGTAGAGCTGTCCATAGAGGGGTAGAGGGGGTAGAGGGGGTATGGTAGAGGGATTAGTAGAGCTGTCCATAGAGGGGGTATGTATGGTAGAGGGATTAGTAGAGCTGTCCATAGAGGGGGTATATGGTAGAGGGGGTATGGTAGAGGGATCAGTAGAGGTCCATAGAGGGGGTATGGTAGAGGGATTAGTAGAGCTGTCCATAGAGGGGGGTAGAGGGGTATGGTAGAGGGATTAGTAGAGCTGTCCATAGAGGGGGTATGGTAGAGGGGTATGGTAGAGGGATTAGTAGAGCTGTCCATAGAGGGGGTATGGTAGAGCTGTCCATAGGGGGGTATGGTAGTTAGTAGAGCTGTCCATAGAGGGGGTATGGTAGAGGGATCAGTAGAGCTGTCCGTAGAGGGGTATGGTAGAGGGGGTTTTGCAGAGGTTTTAGTAGAGCTGTCCAGGGGGTATGGTAGAGGGTTTAGTAGAGCTGTCCATAGAGGGGGTATGGTAGAGGGATCAGTAGAGCTGTCCATAGAGGGGGGTATGGTAGAGGTATGTCCATAGAGGGGTATGGTAGAGGGGTAGAGGGATTAGTAGAGCTGTCCATAGAGGGGGGATTAGTATGTCCATAGAGGGGGTATGGTAGGGGATCAGTAGAGCTGTCCATAGAGGGATATGGTAGTAGGATAGAGCTGTCCATAGAGGGGGGGTAGAGGGATCAGTAGAGCTGTCCAGAGGGGTATGGTAGAGGGGGTATGGTAGAGGGATTAGTAGAGCTGTCCATAGAGGGGGTAGAGGTATAGTAGAGCTGTCCATAGAGGGATTAGTAGAGCTGTCCATAGAGGGGGGGGGTATGGTAGAGGGATCAGTAGAGCTGTCCATAGAGGGGGTATGGTAGAGGGATTATAGAGCTGTCCATAGAGGGGGTATGGTAGAGGGTTTAGTAGAGCTGTCCATAGAGGGGTATGGGGTAGAGGGGGTATGGTAGAGGGTTTAGTAGAGCTGTCCATAGAGGGGGTATGGTAGAGGGATTAGTAGAGCTGTCCATAGAGGGGGGTAGAGGGATTAGTAGAGGGGGGGTATGGTAGAGGGATTAGTAGAGCTGTCCATAGAGGTATGGGGTATGGTAGGGAGGGGCTGTCCATAGAGGGGTATGGTAGGGATTAGTAGAGCTGTCCATAGAGGGGGTATGGTAGAGGGGGTATTAGAGGGATCAGTAGAGCTGTCCATAGAGGGGGTATGGTAGAGGGATGGTAGAGCTGTCCATAGAGGGGGTATCCATAGAGGGGGTATGGAGGGGGTATGGTAGAGGGATTAGTAGAGCTGTCCATAGAGGGGGTATTAGTAGAGGGGTATGGTAGTAGAGGGATCCAGTAGAGCTGTAGAGCTGTCATAGAGGGGGTAGGGATATATGGTAGAGGGATTAGTAGAGCTGTCCATAGAGGGGGTATGGTAGAGGGGGTATGGTAGAGGGATTAGTAGAGCTGTCCATAGAGGGGTATGGTAGAGGGATTAGTAGAGCTGTCCATAGAGGGGGTATGGTAGAGGGATTAGTAGAGCTGTATAGAGGGGGTATCAGTAGAGCTGTCCAGGGGGGTATGGTAGGGGGTATTAGAGGAATAGTAGAGCTGTCCATAGAGGGGGTATGGTATGGGGATTAGTAGAGGATTATGGTAGAGGGGTCCATAGAGGGGGTGTCCATGAGGGGTAGGGGTATGTAGGGGGTATGGTAGAGGATTTTAGTAGGGGAGGGGTATGTTAGAGGGATTAGTAGAGCTGTCCATAGAGGGGGTATGGTAGTAGGGGGGTATGGTAGAGGGATTAGTAGAGCTGTCCATAGAGGGGTATGGTAGAGGGGTAGAGCTGTCCATAGAGGGGGTATTAGTAGAGCTGTCCATAGAGGGGGTATGGTAGAGGGATTAGTAGAGCTGTCCATAGATAGAGGGGGTATGGTAGAGGGATTAGTAGAGCTGTCCATAGAGGGGTATGGTAGAGGGGGGGGGTATGGTAGAGGGATAGTAGAGCTGTCCATAGAGGGGGTATGGTAGAGGGGGTATAGTAGAGGGGGTATGGTAGAGGTATCAGTAGAGCTGTCCATAGAGGGGGTATGGTAGAGGGGTATGTAGGGATTGGAGCTAGAGGGGGTATGGTAGAGGGATTAGTAGAGCTGTCCATAGAGGGGGGTATGGTAGAGGGAGCTGTCCATAGAGGGGTAGGTAGGGATCAGTAGAGCTGTCCATAGAGGGGGTATGGTAGAGGGATTAGTAGAGTCCATAGAGGGGTATGGTAGAGGGGGTATGGTAGAGGTTTTAGTAGAGCTGTCCAGAGGGGGTATGGTAGAGGGATTAGTAGAGCTGTCCATAGAGGGGGTATGGTAGAGGGGTAGAGGGGGTCCATAGAGGGGGTATGGTAGAGGGGTATTAGAGGGATTAGTAGAGCTGTCCATAGAGGGGGTATGGTAGAGAGGGATTAGTAGAGCTGTCCATAGAGGGGGTATGGTAGAGGGATCAGTAGAGCTGTCCATAGAGGGGTATGGTAGAGGGATTAGTAGAGCTGTCCATAGAGGGGGTATCGGGTATGGTAGAGGATTAGTAGAGCTGTCCATAGAGGGGGAGGGTATGGTAGTAGAGCTGTCCATAGAGGGGGTATGGTAGAGGGATTAGTAGAGCTTAGTAGAGCTATGTCCAGTAGAGCTGTCCATGTAGAGGGGGTATGGTAGAGGGATTAGTAGAGCTGTCCATAGAGGGGGGTGTAGAGGGGTATGGTAGAGGGATTAGTAGAGCTGTCCATAGAGGGGGTATGGTTGAGGGGGTATGGTAGAGGGTTTAGTAGAGCTGTCCATAAAGGGGGGTATGGTAGAGGGGGTATGGTAGAGGGATCAGTAGAGCTGTCCATACAGGGGGTATGGTAGAGGGGGTATGGTAGAGGGATTAGTAGAGCTGTCCATAGAGGGGGTGTGGTAGAGGGATCAGTAGAGCTGTCCATAGAGGGGGTATGGTAGAGGGTTTAGTAGAGCTGTCCATAGAGGGGGTATGGTAGATAGGGGTCCATAGAGGGGGTATGGTAGAGGATGGGTGTAGAGGGTTTAGTAGAGCTGTCCATAGAGGGGGTATGGTAGAGGGTTTAGTTTAGTAGAGCTGTCCATAGAGGGGTATGGTAGAGGGATCAGTAGAGCTGTCCATAGAGGGGGTATGGTAGAGGGTTTAGTAGAGCTGTCCATAGAGGGGGTATGGTAGAGGGATCAGTAGAGCTGTCCATAGAGGGGGTATGGTAGAGGGGGTATGGTAGAGGGTTTAGTAGAGCTGTCCATAGAGGGGGGTATGGTAGAGGGATCAGTAGAGCTGTCCATAGAGGGGGGTAGAGGGTAGTAGAGCTGTCCATAGAGGGGGTATGGTAGAGGGGGTATCAGTAGAGCTGTCCATAGAGGGGTATGGTAGAGGGTTGGCTGTCCAGAGGGGATATGGAGCTGTCCATAGAGGGTTTAGTTAGAGCTGTCCATAGAGGGGGTATGGTAGAGGGATTAGTAGAGCTGTCCATAGAGGGGTAGAGGGGTATGGTATGGTAGAGGGGGTATGGTAGAGGGATTAGTAGAGCTGTCCATAGAGGGGTATGGTCGAGGGTAGAGGGGGTATGGTAGAGGGTTTAGTAGAGCTGTCCATAGAGGGGGTATGGTAGAGGGGGTATGAGAGGGTGTATGGTAGGTAGGGGGTGTGGTAGAGGGGGTATGGTAGAGGGATCAGTAGAGCTGTCCGAAGAGGGAACAGTAATTTCCTCAGTATTTAACACTAGACTGATGGGCTGTTTGGGAGAGACCTGGAGCAATCAGCCTGTACATTCCTCACATTACCCTGGTCAAAACTAGTGCACTATATAGGGAATAGGGTGCCATTGGGCTCTGGTCTAAAGTAGTGCACTATGTAGGGAACAGGGTGCCATTTGGGACTGCGGTAGAGGGTTCTAGTAATGGTATTAGTTCTGGTGGTAGAGTAATGAGACTATCAAACATTAGACAGCAGGGAGGGACTCGGAGTAAACAGCCTCTACATACCTCACATTCCTCATAGACAGGTTCAACACCACACCTTCAGCACATTCTACCACAACATGGGTTTAGGTTCAACAGCACACCTTCAGTACATTCTACCACAACATGGGTTTAGGTTCAACACCACACCTTCAGCACATTCTACCACAACATGGGTTTAGGTTCAACAGCACACCTTCAGTACATTCTACCACAACATGGGTTTAGGTTCAACACTCAGAAACCTTCAGCACATTCTACCACAACATGGGTTTAGGTTCAACACCACACCTTCAGTACATTCTACCACAACATGGGTTTAGGTTCAACACTCAGACACCTTCAGCACATTCTAACCCTAACATACTTTAGGTTCAACTACTAACCCTAACCACTAACTAACTAACCCTAACTACCCTAACTACTAACCCTAACTACTAACCTTAACTACTAACCCTAACTACTAACCCTAACTACTAACCCTAACTACTAACCCTAACTGCTAACCCTAACTACTAACCCTAACTACTAATCCTGACTACTAACCCTAACTACTAATCCTGACTACTAACCCTAACTACTAACCCTAACTACTAACCCTAACTACTAACCCTAACTACTAACCCTAACTACTAACCCTGACTACTAACCCTAACTACTAACCCTAACTACTAAACTGAACTACTAACCCTAACTACTAACCCGAACTACTAACCCTAACTGCTAACCCTAACTACTAACCTTAACTGCTAACCTTAACTACTAACCCTAACTACTAACCTTAACTGCTAACCTTAACTACTAACCCTAACTACTAACTACTAACCCTAACTGCTAACCCTAACTACTAACCTTAACTGCTAACCCTAACTACTAACCTTAACTACTAACCATAACTACTAACCCTAACTACTAACTGCTAACCATAACTGCCAACCCAAACTACTAACCCTAACTACTAACTACTAACCCTAACTGCTAACCCTAACTACTAACCCTAACTGCTAACCATAACTGCTAACCCTAACTACTAACCATAACTACTAACCCTAACTACTAACTACTAACCCTAAATGCTAACCATAACGGCTAACCTTAACTACTAACCCTAACTACTAACCCTAACTACTAACTGCTAACCCTAACTGCTAACCCTAACTACTAACCCTAACTACTAACTACTAACCCTAACTGCTAACCCTAACTACTAACCCTAACTGCTAACCATAACTGCTAACCCCAACTACTAACCATAACTACTAACCCTAACTACTAACTACTAACCCTAACTGCTAACCATAACTACTAACCCTGACTACTAACCTTAACTTATATCCCTAACTCCTAACCCTAACTACTAACTACTATCCCTAACTGCTAACCCTAACTACTATCCCTAACTGCTAACCCTAACTGCTAACCATAACTGCTAACCCTAACTACTAACCATAACTACTAACCCTAACTATTAACTACTAACCCTAACTGCTAACCATAACTACTAACCCTGACTACTTACCTTAACTACTATCCCTAACTACTAACCATAACTACTAACCTTAACTACTAACCCTAACTACTAACCCTAACTGCTAACCATAACTGCTAACCATAACTGCTAACCTTAACTACTAACCCTAACTACTAACTACTAACCCTAACTGCTAACCATAACTACTAACCCTAACTGCTAACCATAACTGCTAACCCTAACTGCTAACCCTAACTACTAACCATAACTACTAACCATAACTACTAATCCTAACTACGAACTACAACTGCTAACCATAACTACTAACCCTGACTACTAACCTTAACTACTATCCCTAACTACTAACCATAACTACTAACCTTAACTACTAACCCTAACTACTAACTACTATCCCTAACTGCTAACCCTAACTACTAACCTTAACTGCTAACCCTAACTACTAACTACTAACCCTAACTACTATCCCTAACTGCTAACCCTAACTACTAACCTTAACTACTAACCCTAACTACTAACCCTAACTACTAACCCTAACTGCTAACCTAAACCCTTTGTATGTACCAGGTTATAGCGTATGCAGTATACAGAGCATTCAGGGAGTATTCAGAGCCCTTGACCTTTTCCACATTTTGTTTCCTAACATTTATGAAATAGTTTTTTTCCTCATCAATTTACACCCAATACCACATAGTGACAAAGCAAAAACAGGTTTGTAGAAATTTTTGCACCTTTATAAAAAATTAAAATGGAAATATTACATTTTCATAAGTATTCAGACCAAGTACTTTGTTGAAGTACCTTTGGCAGCGATTACAGCCTCCAGTCTTCTTGGTTATGACTCTACAAGCTTGGCACACCTGTATTTGGGGAGTTTCTCCCATTCTTCTCCAGAGATCCTCTCAAGCTCTGTCAGGTTGGATGTGGAGCGTCATTTCACAGCTATTTTCAAGTCTCTCCAGAGATGTTCGATCAAGTCCGGGCTCTGGCTTGGCCTCTCAAGGACATTCAGAGACTTGTCCCGAAGCTTCTCCTGCGTTGTCTTGGCTGTGTGCTTAGGGCCGTTGTCCTGTTGGAAGGTGAACCTTCACCCCAGTCTGAGGTCCTGAGCGCTCTGGAGCAGGTTTTCATCAAGGATCTCTCTGTACTTTGCTCCGTTCATCTTTCCCTCGATCCTGACTCGTCTCTCATTCCCTGCCTCTGAAAAACATCCCCACAGCATGATGCTGCCACCACCATGCTTCACTGTAGGGATGGTGCCAGGTTTCCTCCAGATGTGACACATGGCATTCAAGCCTAAGAGTTTGGTCTGAGATTCTTTAAGTGCCTTTTGGCAAACTCCAAGCGGGCTGTCATGTGCCTTTTACTAAGGAGTGGCTTCCGTCTGGCCACTCTACCATAAAGGCCTGGTTGGTGGAGTGCTGCAGAGATAGCTGTCCTTCTGGAAGGTTCTCCCATCTCCATAGAGGAACTCTGGAGCTCTGTCAGAGTGACCATCAGGTTCTTGGTCACCTCCCTGACAAAGGCCCTTCTCCCCCGATTGCTCAGTTTGGTCAGGCGGCCAGCTCTAGGAAGTCTTGGTGGTTCCAAACTTATTTCATTTAAGAATGATGGGGACCACTGTGTTCTTGGGGACCTTCAATGCTGCAGAAATGTGTTGGTACCCTTCCCCAGATATGTGCCTCGCCACCATCCTGTCTCGGAGCTCTACAGACAATTCCTTTGACCTCATGGCTTGGTTTTTGCTCTGACATGAACTGTCAACTGTGGGACCTTATATACACAGGTGAGTGCCTTTCCAAATCATGTCCAATCAGTTGAATTTACCACAGGTGGACTCCAATCAAGTTGTAGAAGCATCTCAAGGATGATCAATGTTAACAGGATGCACCTGAGATCAATTTCGAGTCTCATAACAAAGGGTCTGAATACTGATGTAAATAAGGTATTTCTGTTTTATTTTTATTTTTTTAAATGAAACACAACGGCTTGTCCATGAAGACTAACGAGATCTCTGTGATCCAAAATGGTGGTATGCCTGGTAGCCTGTCCGGTGGTCCTCTGTTCCACTCGACTGGAGGCCTGATGGAAATGGATGGGTCCCACTCTGGCCTGCCTGCCACCATGGCAGAGATGGAGAAGAATGGCTCAGAGAGTCTGGCCAAATCTCAGATCCCACATTTCATGGCGGTAAGGGGAATTACAGTGAACTAGTTTTGAACTGGGAGAAGGCAGTTTTATCGGCTTATGCACAAATTTCTAAAAACTTGTTTTCACGTTGCCATTATTGTGTGTAGACTGACGAGGAAATTGTGATATGACGTCCATTATAATAATGCAACAGGATGTGGAAACAGGAACGGTGTCTGAAAAGAACAAAGTCACAGTGAAATCTGAGAAGTCTGTTGTTTTTGTAGTAGGGTTCTACTGTAAAATGCCTGACATATTTTATTTCACCTTTATTTAACCAGGTAAACCAGTTGAGAACAAGTTCTCATTTACAACTACGACCTGGCCAAGGTAAAAGCAAAGCAGTTCGACACATACAACGACAACAGAGTTTACACAGAGCCGATTATATAAGAGCACCTTTTAAAACGTGAAATTGAAGTTAATCAATAGGTAAAGTTCTGTGTTTCCAGATCCTGCTTTATCTACGTAAGACGTAGTAGTAAACACCTGGCAGCTCTGACTCCCTGTTAAACACAGTTATCGCTCGACAGACATGGGATAAGACAAGCAAGCGGAGCAAACATCATATCTACGTCCATGGCATGTTTACAAGGCCTACGTCCCAAAGGGCACCCTATTCCCTACATAGTGCACTACTTTAGACCGGGACCTATGGCAACCTATTCCCTACATAGTGCACTACTTTAGACCGGGACCTATGGCACCCTGTTCCCTATATAGTGCACTACTTTAGACCAGGGCCTATCACACCCTATTCCCTATGTAATGCACAAATTTTGGGCCCTGGTCAAAAGTAGTGCACTACATAGGGAACAGGGTGGCATCCAGGACATAGTCAAGGAAACATTCTTCTGAGGGAGAAAACAGTGATATAGCATGTTTTATTTTTAGACTCGATGTTGAAAGATCTGGCCAGGATATTTATAGTAACAATGGTACATGGGAGGAGGGGTTTGTGAGAGATAGACAGAGGTTTTTCTCTTCAATTCACATTTATGACAGGTTAGTTTAGTCATTAAATAACCCGATAGGTTAGTTAGTGGTTAGTTAGTGGTTAGTTAGTGGTTAGTTAGTGGTTAGTTTACTTGTTTAATGACTTGGCTACATTGTTCTCCGTTGACCTTAAATAAAACACCTGACAGGTTAGTTAGTGGTTAGTTAGTGGTTAGTTTACTTGTTTAATGACTTGGCTACATTGTTCTCCGTTGACCTTAAATAAAACACCTGACAGGGTAGTTAGTGGTTAGTTAGTGGTTAGTTAGTGGTTAGTCGGTGGTTTAATTGTTCCATTGTTCTCTGTTGACCTTAAATAAAACACCTGACAGGGTAGTTAGTGGTTAGTTAGTGGTTAGTTAGTGGTTAGTCAGTGGTTTAATTGTTCCATTGTTCTCTGTTGACCTTAAAAAAACACCCCATATTGTTCCAGTAACCACGAGGTTGTGATGTCACAGCCCTGTTACTCATTACCAGTCTGACTGTCTATGTCCTATGTCAGAGTTCATTTGTCTATGTCCTATGTCAGACATCATCTGTCTATGTCCTATGTCAGACTTCATCTGTCTATGTCCTATGTCAGAGTTCATTTGTCTATGTCCTATGTCAGAGTTCATCTGTCTATGTCAGACTTCATCTGTCTATGTCCTATGTCAGAGTTAATTTGTCTATGTCCTATGTCAGACTTCATCTGTCTATGTCCTATGTCAGACTTCATCTGTCTATGTCCTATGTCAGAGTTAATTTGTCTATGTCCTATGTCAGACATCATCTGACTATGTCCTGTTGGTCACCTGTAATACCAGGTGACCATCAGGTGAAAGGACACCTCCTGTAATACCAGGTGACCATCAGGTGAAAGGACACCTCCTGTAATACCAGGTGACCATCAGGTGAAAGGACACCTCCTGTAATACCAGGTGACCATCAGGTGAAAGAACACCTCCTGTAATACCAGGTGACCATCAGGTGAAACGACACCTCCTGTAATACCAGGTGACCATCAGGTGAAAGGACACCTCCTGTAATACCAGGTGACCATCAGGTGAAAGGACATCTCCTGTAATACCAGGTGACCATCAGGTGAAAGGACACCTCCTGTAATACCAGATGACCATCAGGTGAAATGACACCTCCTGTAATACCAGGTGACCATCAGGTGAAACGACACCTCCTGTAATACCAGGTGACCATCAGGTGAAATGACACCTCCTGTAATACCAGGTGACCATCAGGTGAAATGACACCTCCTGTAATACCAGGTGACCATCAGGTGAAAAGACATCTCCTGTAATACCAGGTGACCATCAGGTGAAAGGACACCTCTGTAACACCAGGTGACCATCAGGTGAAAGGACATCTCCTGTAATACCAGGTGACCATCAGGTGAAAGGACAGGTGACCATCAGGTGAAAGGACACCTCCTGTAATACCAGGTGACCATCAGGTGAAAGGACACCTCCTGTAATACCAGGTGACCATCAGGTGAAACAACACCTCCTGTAATACCAGGTGACCATCAGGTGAAAGGACACCTCCTGTAATACCAGGTGACCATCAGGTGAAAGGACACCTCCTGTAATACCAGGTGACCATCAGGTGAAAGGACACCTCCTGTAATACCAGGTGACCATCAGGTGAAAGGACACCTCCTGTAATACCAGGTGACCACCAGGTGAAACGACACCCCCTGTAATACCAGGTGACCATCAGGTGAAACAACACCTCCTGTAATACCAGGTGACCATCAGGTGAAAGGACACCTCCTGTAATACCAGGTGACCATCAGGTGAAAGGACACCTCTGTAATACCAGGTGACCATCAGGTGAAAGGCTGATTTTAATAGTCATTCATTTATTATAATGTAATCAGAAACACACACCTCATCTCTCTGTAATACCTATAAAAAAAACTGGCACCTAGTTAACAACCTGGTCCCAAAATGACAACCTTATTCCCTATCTAGTTCACTAGTTTTGAGCAGGGTCCATAGGGTGAGTGACATTTGGCACACACCTTATCTATGATCTAGAACCTGGGGACTATCAGCTAGACTGGCAGCTATTCACCAGCCTGACATCTTGGCACTGAGACAGTTAGCTGGAAAGGACACCGGTCTATTGTACTGGAGGTGACGTCCATCATTTTTATATGTCTCTGTACAGAACTCTTCCACACAGAACAGGTGTGTCTGTCTCTGGGGACTGTTTCCAAGACTGTCTGTCTCAAGACTGTTTCCACACAGCAACAGGTGTGTCTGTCTCTGGGGAAGACTGTTTCACACAGGTGACAGGTGTGTCTGTCTCTGGGGAAGACTGTTTCAGCAGGTGACCAGGTGTGTCTGTCTCTGGACTGTTTCCACACAGCAACAGGTGTGTCTGTCTCTGGGGAGACTGTTTCAGCAGGTGACCTGGTGTGTCTGTCTCTGGGGAAGACTGTTTCCACACAGCAACAGGTGTGTCTGTCTCTGGGGAAGACTGTTTCCACACAGCAACAGGTGTGTCTGTCTCTGGGGAAGACTGTTTCAGCAGGTGACCTGGTGTGTCTGTCTCTGAGAAGACTGTTTCAGCAGGTGACCTGGTGTGTCTGTCTCTGAGAAGACTGTTTCCACACATCAACAGGTGTGTCTGTCTCTGAGAAGACTGTTTCCACACATTAACAGGTGTGTCTGTCTCTGAGAAGACTGTTTCAACAGGTGACCTGGTGTGTCTGTCTCTGAGAAGACTGTTTCCACACAGCAACAGGTGTGTCTGTCTCTGAGAAGACTGTTTCAGCAGGTGACCTGGTGTGTCTGTCTCTGAGAAGACTGTTTCCACACAGCAACAGGTGTGTCTGTCTCTGGGGAAGACTGTTTCAGCAGGTGACCTGGTGTGTCTGTCTCTGAGAAGACTGTTTCCACACAGCAACAGGTGTGTCTGTCTCTGGGAAGACTGTTTCAGCAGGTGACCTGGTGTGTCTGTCTCTGGAGAAGACTGTTTCCACACAGCAACAGGTGTGTCTGTCTCTGAGAAGACTGTTTCAGCAGGTGACCTGGTGTGTCTGTCTCTGAGAAGACTGTTTCCACACAGCAACAGGTGTGTCTGTCTCTGAGAAGACTGTTTCAGCAGGTGACCTGGTGTGTCTGTCTCTGAGAAGACTGTTTCAACAGGTGACCTGGTGTGTCTGTCTCTGAGAAGACTGTTTCAGCAGGTGACCTGGTGTGTCTGTCTCTGAGAAGACTGTTTCAACAGGTGACCTGGTGTGTCTGTCTCTGAGAAGACTGTTTCCACACATTAACAGGTGTGTCTGTCTCTGAGAAGACTGTTTCCACAGGTGACCTGGTGTGTCTGTCTCTGAGAAGACTGTTTCAACAGGTGACCTGGTGTGTCTGTCTCTGAGAAGACTGTTTCAGCAGGTGACCTGGTGTGTCTGTCTCTGAGAAGACTGTTTCAACAGGTGACCTGGTGTGTCTGTCTCTGAGAAGACTGTTTCAGCAGGTGACCAGGTGTGTCTGTCTCTGAGAAGACTGAAGTTTTGTGTGGGAAGCATTTACAGTAGAGGGTGTGTACGGATTACAGGAGTTGTTGTTACATGGTAGTTACTGGGTGTCTCTAGATTCCAGGAGTTATTGTTACATGGTAGTTACCGGGTGTCTCTAGATTCCAGGAGTTATTGTTACATGGTAGTTACCGGGTGTCTCTAGACTCCAGGAGTTATTGTTACATGGTAGTTACCGGGTGTCTCTAGATTCCAGGAGTTATTGTTACATGGTAGTTACCGGGTGTCTCTAGATTCCAGGAGTTGTTGTTACATGGTAGTTACTGTCTCTAGATTCCAGGAGTTGTTGTTACATGGTAGTTACTGGGTGTCTCTAGATTCCAGGAGTTATTGTTACATGGTAGTTACCGGGTGTCTCTAGATTCCAGGAGTTGTTGTTACATGGTAGTTACTGGGTGTCTCTAGATTCCAGGAGTTATTGTTACATGGTAGTTACTGTCTAGATTCCAGGAGTTATTGTTACATGGTAGTTACTGGGTGTCTAGATTCCAGGAGTTGTTGTTACATGGTAGTTACTGGGTGTCTAGATTCCAGGAGTTGTTGTTACATGGTAGTTACCGGGTGTCTAGATTCCAGGAGTTGTTGTTACATGGTAGTTACCGGGTGTCTGGATTCCAGGAGTTGTTGTTACATGGTAGTTACCGGGTGTCTAGATTCCAGGAGTTGTTGTTACATGGTAGTTACCGGGTGTCTCTAGATTCCAGGAGTTATTGTTACATGGTAGTTACCGGGTGTCTAGATTCCAGGAGTTATTGTTACATGGTAGTTACTGGGTGTCTGGATTCCAGGAGTTATTGTTACATGGTAGTTACCGGGTGTCTCTAGATTCCAGGAGTTATTGTTACATGGTAGTTACTGGGTGTCTCTAGATTCCAGGAGTTATTGTTACATGGTAGTTACCGGGTGTCTAGATTCCAGGAGTTGTTGTTACATGGTAGTTACTGGGTGTCTAGATTCCAGGAGTTGTTGTTACATGGTAGTTACTGGGTGTCTAGATTCCAGGAGTTGTTGTTACATGGTTGTTACTGGGTGTCTAGATTCCAGGAGTTGTTGTTACATGGTAGTTACTGGGTGTCTCTGATTCCAGGAGTTGTTGTTACATGGTAGTTACTGGGTGTCTAGATTCCAGGAGTTGTTGTTACATGGTAGTTACTGGGTGTCTAGATTCCAGGAGTTATTGTTACATGGTAGTTACTGGGTGTCTAGATTCCAGGAGTTGTTGTTACATGGTAGTTACTGGGTGTCTAGATTCCAGGAGTTGTTGTTACATGGT
>NW_024607422.1:0-25812 GCF_018296145.1 Oncorhynchus tshawytscha | reverse complement strand
CAGTAGATCTACAATGTCTCTATTATATTACGACAGCCCAGCTAGATCTACTGTCTCTATTACGATATGACGGATCAGCTAGATCTACTGTCTCTATTATATTATGACAAACCAGCTAGATCTACTGTCTCTATTATATTATGGCAGACCAGCTAGATCTAATGTCTCTATTATATTATGACAGACCAGCTAGATCTACTGTCTCTATTATAATATGACAAACCAGCTAGATCTAATGTCTCTATTATATTATGACGGACCAGCTAGATCTAATGTCTCTATTATATTATGACAGACCAGCTAGATCTACTGTCTCTATTATAATATGACAAACCAGCTAGATCTAATGTCTCTATTATATTATGACAGACCAGCTAGATCTACTGTCTCTATTATATTTTGAGAGACCAGCTACATATACGGTCTCTATTATATTATGACAGACCAGCTAGATCTACTGTCTCTGTTATTATGACAGACCAGCTAGATCTACTCTCTCTATTATATAATGACAGACCAGCTAGATCTACTGTCTCTATTATATTATGACAGACCAGCTAGATCTACTGTCTCTATTATATTATGACAGACCAGCTAGATCTACTGTCTCTATTATATTATGACAGACCAGCTAGATCTACTGTCTCTATTATATTATGACAGACCAGCTAGATCTACTGTCTCTATTATATTATGACAGACCAGCTAGATCTACTGTCTCTATTATATTATGACAGACCAGCTAGATCTACTGTCTCTATTATATTATGACAGACCAGCTAGATCTACTGTCTCTATTATATTATGACAGACCAGCTAGATCTACTGTCTCTATTATATTATGACAGACCAGCTAGATCTACTGTCTCTATTATATTATGACAGACCAGCTAGATCTACTGTCTCTATTATATTATGACAGACCAGCTAGATCTACTGTCTCTATTATATTATGACAGACCAGCTAGATCTACTGTCTCTATTATATTATGACAGACCAGCTAGATCTACTGTCTCTATTATATTATGACAGACCAGCTAGATCTACTGTCTCTATTATATTATGACAGACCAGCTAGATCTACTGTCTCTATTATATTATGACAGACCAGCTAGATCTACTGTCTCTATTATATATGACAGACCAGCTAGATCTACTGTCTCTATTATATTATGACAGACCAGCTAGATCTACTGTCTCTATTATATTATGACAGACCAGCTAGATCTACTGTCTCTATTATATATGACAGACCAGCTAGATCTACTGTCTCTATTATATTATGACAGACCAGCTAGATCTACTGTCTCTATTATATTATGACAGACCAGCTAGATCTACTGTCTCTATTATATTATGACAGACCAGCTAGATCTAGATCTACTGTCTCTATTATATTATGACAGACCAGCTAGATCTACTGTCTCTATTATATTATACAGACCAGCTAGATCTACTGTCTCTTATTATGACAGGCCAGCTAGATCTACTGTCTCTATTATATTATGACAGACCAGCTAGATCTACTGTCTCTATTATATTATGACAGACCAGCTAGATCTACTGTCTCTATTATATTATGACAGACCAGCTAGATCTACTGTCTCTATTATATTATGACAGACCAGCTAGATCTACTGTCTCTATTATATTATGACAGACCAGCTAGATCTACTGTCTCTATTATATTATGACAGACCAGCTAGATCTACTGTCTCTATTATATTATGAATGACAGACCCAGCTAGATCTACTGTCTCTATTATATTATGACAGACCAGCTAGATCTACTGTCTCTATTATATTATGACAGACCAGCTAGATCTACTGTCTCTATTATATTATGACAGACCAGCTAGATCTACTGTCTCTATTATATTATGACAGACCAGCTAGATCTACTGTCTCTATTATATTATGACAGACCAGCTAGATCTACTGTCTCTATTATATTATGACAGACCAGCTAGATCTACTGTCTCTATTATATTATGACAGACCAGCTAGATCTACTGTCTCTATTATATTATGACAGACCAGCTAGATCTACTGTCTCTATTATATTATGACAGACCAGCTAGATCTACTGTCTCTATTATATTATGACAGACCAGCTAGATCTACTGTCTCTATTATATTATGACAGACCAGCTAGATCTACTGTCTCTATTATATTATGACAGACCAGCTAGATCTACTGTCTCTATTATATTATGACAGACCAGCTAGATCTACTGTCTCTATTATATTATGACAGACCAGCTAGATCTACTGTCTCTATTATATTATGACAGACCAGCTAGATCTACTGTCTCTATTATATTATGACAGACCAGCTAGATCTACTGTCTCTATTATATTATGACAGACCAGCTAGATCTACTGTCTCTATTATATTATGACAGACCAGCTAGATCTACTGTCTCTATTATATTATGACAGACCAGCTAGATCTACTGTCTCTATTATATTATGACAGACCAGCTAGATCTACTGTCTCTATTATATTATGACAGACCAGCTAGATCTACTGTCTCTATTATATTATGACAGACCAGCTAGATCTACTGTCTCTATTATATTATGACAGACCAGCTAGATCTACTGTCTCTATTATATTATGACAGACCAGCTAGATCTACTGTCTCTATTATATTATGACAGACCAGCTAGATCTACTGTCTGTCTATTATATTATGACAGACCAGCTAGATCTACTGTCTCTATTATATTATGACAGACCAGCTAGATCTACTGTCTCTATTATATTATGACAGACCAGCTAGATCTACTGTCTCTATTATATTATGACAGACCAGCTAGATCTACTGTCTCTATTATATTATGACAGACCAGCTAGATCTACTGTCTCTATTATATTATGACAGACCAGCTAGATCTACTGTCTCTATTATATTATGACAGACCAGCTAGATCTACTGTCTCTATTATATTATGACAGACCAGCTAGATCTACTGTCTCTATTATATTATGACAGACCAGCTAGATCTACTGTCTCTATTATATTATGACAGACCAGCTAGATCTACTGTCTCTGTATATTATGACAGACCAGCTAGATCTACTGTCTCTATTATATTATGACAGACCAGCTAGATCTACTGTCTCTATTATATTATGACAGACCAGCTAGATCTACTGTCTCTATTATATTATGACAGACCAGCTAGATCTACTGTCTCTATTATATTATGACAGACCAGCTAGATCTACTGTCTCTATTATATTATGACAGACCAGCTAGATCTACTGTCTCTATTATATTATGACAGACCAGCTAGATCTACTGTCTCTATTATATTATGACAGACCAGCTAGATCTACTGTCTCTATTATATTATGACAGACCAGCTAGATCTACTGTCTCTATTATATTATGACAGACCAGCTAGATCTACTGTCTCTGTATATTATGACAGACCAGCTAGATCTACTGTCTCTATTATATTATGACAGACCAGCTAGATCTACTGTCTCTATTATATTATGACAGACCAGCTAGATCTACTGTCTCTATTATATTATGACAGACCAGCTAGATCTACTGTCTCTGTATATTATGACAGACCAGCTAGATCTACTGTCTCTATTATATTATGACAGACCAGCTAGATCTACTGTCTCTATTATATTATGACAGACCAGCTAGATCTACTGTCTCTATTATATTATGACAGACCAGCTAGATCTACTGTCTCTATTATATTATGACAGACCAGCTAGATCTACTGTCTCTATTATATTATGACAGACCAGCTAGATCTACTGTCTCTATTATATTATGACAGACCAGCTAGATCTACTGTCTCTATTATATTATGACAGACCAGCTAGATCTACTGTCTCTATTATATTATGACAGACCAGCTAGATCTACTGTCTCTATTATATTATGACAGACCAGCTAGATCTACTGTCTCTATTATATTATGACAGACCAGCTAGATCTACTGTCTCTATTATATTATGACAGACCAGCTAGATCTACTGTCTCTATTATATTATGACAGACCAGCTAGATCTACTGTCTCTATTATATTATGACAGACCAGCTAGATCTACTGTCTCTATTATATTATGACAGACCAGCTAGATCTACTGTCTCTATTATATTATGACAGACCAGCTAGATCTACTGTCTCTATTATATTATGACAGACCAGCTAGATCTACTGTCTCTATTATATTATGACAGACCAGCTAGATCTACTGTCTCTATTATATTATGACAGACCAGCTAGATCTACTGTCTCTATTATATTATGACAGACCAGCTAGATCTACTGTCTCTATTATATTATGACAGACCAGCTAGATCTACTGTCTCTATTATATTATGACAGACCAGCTAGATCTACTGTCTCTATTATATTATGACAGACCAGCTAGATCTACTGTCTCTATTATATTATGACAGACCAGCTAGATCTACTGTCTCTATTATATTATGACAGACCAGCTAGATCTACTGTCTCTATTATATTATGACAGACCAGCTAGATCTACTGTCTCTATTATATTATGACAGACCAGCTAGATCTACTGTCTCTATTATATTATGACAGACCAGCTAGATCTACTGTCTCTATTATATTATGACAGACCAGCTAGATCTACTGTCTCTATTATATTATGACAGACCAGCTAGATCTACTGTCTCTATTATATTATGACAGACCAGCTAGATCTACTGTCTCTATTATATTATGACAGACCAGCTAGATCTACTGTCTCTATTATATTATGACAGACCAGCTAGATCTACTGTCTCTATTATATTATGACAGACCAGCTAGATCTACTGTCTCTATTATATTATGACAGACCAGCTAGATCTACTGTCTCTATTATATTATGACAGACCAGCTAGATCTACTGTCTCTATTATATTATGACAGACCAGCTAGATCTACTGTCTCTATTATATTATGACAGACCAGCTAGATCTACTGTCTCTATTATATTATGACAGACCAGCTAGATCTACTGTCTCTATTATATTATGACAGACCAGCTAGATCTACTGTCTCTATTATATTATGACAGACCAGCTAGATCTACTGTCTCTATTATATTATGACAGACCAGCTAGATCTACTGTCTCTATTATATTATGACAGACCAGCTAGATCTACTGTCTCTATTATATTATGACAGACCAGCTAGATCTACTGTCTCTATTATATTATGACAGACCAGCTAGATCTACTGTCTCTGTATATTATGACAGACCAGCTAGATCTACTGTCTCTATTATATTATGACAGACCCAGCTAGATCTACTGTCTCTATTATATTATGACAGACCAGCTAGATCTACTGTCTCTATTATATTATGACAGACCAGCTAGATCTACTGTCTCTATTATATTATGACAGACCAGCTAGATCTACTGTCTCTATTATATTATGACAGACCAGCTAGATCTACTGTCTCTATTATATTATGACAGACCAGCTAGATCTACTGTCTCTATTATATTATGACAGACCAGCTAGATCTACTGTCTCTATTATATTATGACAGACCAGCTAGATCTACTGTCTCTATTATATTATGACAGACCAGCTAGATCTACTGTCTCTATTATATTATGACAGACCAGCTAGATCTACTGTCTCTATTATATTATGACAGACCAGCTAGATCTACTGTCTCTATTATATTATGACAGACCAGCTAGATCTACTGTCTCTATTATATTATGACAGACCAGCTAGATCTACTGTCTCTATTATATTATGACAGACCAGCTAGATCTACTGTCTCTATTATATTATGACAGACCAGCTAGATCTACTGTCTCTATTATATTATGACAGACCAGCTAGATCTACTGTCTCTATTATATTATGACAGACCAGCTAGATCTACTGTCTCTATTATATTATGACAGACCAGCTAGATCTACTGTCTCTATTATATTATGACAGACCAGCTAGATCTACTGTCTCTATTATATTATGACAGACCAGCTAGATCTACTGTCTCTATTATATTATGACAGACCAGCTAGATCTACTGTCTCTATTATATTATGACAGACCAGCTAGATCTACTGTCTCTATTATATTATGACAGACCAGCTAGATCTACTGTCTCTATTATATTATGACAGACCAGCTAGATCTACTGTCTCTATTATATTATGACAGACCAGGATCTACTGTCTCTATTATATTATGACAGACCCAGCTAGATCTACTGTCTCTATTATATTATGACAGACCAGCTAGATCTACTGTCTCTATTATATTATGACAGACCAGCTAGATCTACTGTCTCTATTATCTACTGTCTCTATTATGACAGACCAGCTAGATCTACTGTCTCTATTATATTATGACAGACCAGCTAGATCTACTGTCTCTATTATATTATGACAGACCAGCTAGATCTACTGTCTCTATTATATTATGACAGACCAGCTAGATCTACTGTCTCTATTATATTATGACAGACCCAGCTAGATCATTATGACAGACCAGCTAGATCTACTGTCTCTATTATATTATGACAGACCAGCTAGATCTACTGTCTCTATTATATTATGACAGACCAGCTAGATCTACTGTCTCTATTATATTATGACAGACCAGCTAGATCTACTGTCTCTATTATATTATGACAGACCAGCTAGATCTACTGTCTCTATTATATTATGACAGACCAGCTAGATCTACTGTCTCTATTATATTATGACAGACCAGCTAGATCTACTGTCTCTATTATATTATGACAGACCAGCTAGATCTACTGTCTCTATTATATTATGACAGACCAGCTAGATCTACTGTCTCTATTATATTATGACAGACCAGCTAGATCTACTGTCTCTATTATATATGACAGACCAGCTAGATCTACTGTCTCTATTATATTATGACAGACCAGCTAGATCTACTGTCTCTATTATATTATGACAGACCAGCTAGATCTACTGTCTCTATTATATTATGACAGACCAGCTAGATCTACTGTCTCTATTATATTATGACAGACCAGCTAGATCTACTGTCTCTATTATATTATGACAGACCAGCTAGATCTACTGTCTCTATTATATTATGACAGACCAGCTAGATCTACTGTCTCTATTATATTATGACAGACCAGCTAGATCTACTGTCTCTATTATATTATGACAGACCAGCTAGATCTACTGTCTCTATTATATTATGACAGACCAGCTAGATCTACTGTCTCTATTATATTATGACAGAGCCAGCTAGATCTACTGTCTCTATTATATTATGACAGACCAGTATGACAGACCAGCTAGATCTACTGTCTCTATTATATTATGACAGACCAGCTAGATCTACTGTCTCTATTATATTATGACAGACCAGCTAGATCTACTGTCTCTATTATATTATGACAGACCAGCTAGATCTAATGTCTCTATTATATTATGACAGACCAGCTAGATCTACTGTCTCTATTATAATATGACAGACCAGCTAGATCTACTGTCTCTTTATTATATTATGACAGACCAGCTAGATCTACTGTCTCTATTATATTATGACAGACCAGCTAGATCTACTGTCTCTATTATATTATGACAGACCAGCTAGATCTACTGTCTCTATTATAATTATGACAGACCAGCTAGATCTACTGTCTCTATTATATTATGACAGACCAGCTAGATCTACTGTCTCTATTATATTATGACAGACCAGCTGATCTGACTGTCTCTTTAGTATGACAGACCAGCTAGATCTACTGTCTCTGTTATATTATGACAGACAGCTAGATCTACTGTCTCTGTTATATTATGACAGACCAGCTAGATCTACTGTCTCTATTATATTATGACAGACCAGCTAGATCTAAAGTGCTCTATTATATTATGACAGACCCAGCTAGATCTACTGTCTCTATTATATTATGACAGACCAGCTAGATCTACTGTCTCTATTATATTATGACAGACCAGCTAGATCTACTGTCTCTATTATATTATGACAGACCAGCTAGATCTACTGTCTCTATTATAATATGACAGACCAGCTAGATCTACTGTCTCTATTATAGTATGACAGACCAGCTAGATCTACTGTCTCTGTTATATTATGACAGACCAGCTAGATCTACTGTCTCTATTATATTATGACAGACCAGCTAGATCTACTGTCTCTATTATATTATGACAGACCAGCTAGATCTACTGTCTCTATTATAATATGACAGACCAGCTAGATCTACTGTCTCTATTATAATATGACAGACCAGCTAGATCTACTGTCTCTATTATATTTTGACAGACCAGCTAGATCTACTGTCTCTATTATATTATGACAGACCAGCTAGATCTACTGTCTCTATTATATTATGACAGACCAGCTAGATCTACTGTCTCTGTTATATTATGACAGACCAGCTAGATCTACTGTCTCTATTATATTATGACAGGCCAGCTAGATCTACTGTCTCTATTATATTATGACAGACCAGCTGAGATCTACTGTCTCTGTTATATTATGACAGACCAGCTAGATCTCTGTCTCTATTATATTATGACAGACCAGCTAGATCTGCTGTCTCTATTATATTATGACAGACCAGCTAGATCTACTGTCTCTATTATATTATGACAGACCAGCTAGATCTACTGTCTCTATTATATTATGACAGACCAGCTAGATCTACTGTCTCTGCTTATATTATGACAGACCAGCTAGATCTACTGTCTCTATTATATTATGACAGACCAGCTAGATCTGTCTGTCTCTATTATATTATGACAGACCAGCTAGATCTACTGTCTCTGTATATTATGACAGACCAGCTAGATCTACTGTCTCTATTATATTATGACAGACCAGCTAGATCTACTGTCTCTATTATATTATGACAGACCAGCTAGATCTACTGTCTCTATTATATTATGACAGACCAGCTAGATCTACTGTCTCTATTAGACAGACCAGCTAGATCTACTGTCTCTATTATATTATGACAGACCAGCTAGATCTGCTGTCTCTATTATATTATGACAGACCAGCTAGATCTACTGTGTCTCTGTTATATTATGACAGACCAGCTAGATCTGCTGTCTCTATTATATTATGACAGACCAGCTAGATCTACTGTCTCTATTATATTATGACAGACCAGCTAGATCTACTGTCTCTATTATATTATGACAGACCAGCTAGATCTACTGTCTCTATTATATTATGACAGACCAGCTAGATCTACTGTCTCTGTTATATTATGACGGGCCAGCTAGATCTACTGTCTCTATTATATTATGACGGGCCAGCTAGATCTACTGTCTCTATATATTATGACTAGATCTACTGTCTCTATTATATTATGACAGACCAGCTAGATCTACTGTCTCTATTATATTATGACAGACCAGCTAGATCTACTGTCTCTATTATATTATGACAGACCAGCTAGATCTACTGTCTCTATTATAAATGACAGACCAGCTGAGATCTACTGTCTCTATTATATTTTGACAGACCAGCTAGATCTACTGTCTCTTATAATATGACAGACCAGCTAGATCTGCTTTCTCTGTCTTATGACAAGACCAGCTGAGTCTGTCTTATGACATGGCCAGCCAGATCCTGCTGTCACCAGTATATTATGACAGACCAGCTGAATCTACTGTCTCTATCTATTATATTATGACAGACAAGCTATATCTACTGTCTCTATTATATTATGACAGACCAACTAGATCTCATGTCTTTATATTTGCATGACAGACCAGCTAGATCTACTGTCTCTATTATATTATGACAGACCAGCTAGATCTACTGTCTCTATTATTTTATGACAGACCAGCTAGATCTACTGTCACTTTATATTATGACAGACCAGCTAGATCTACTGTCTTTATTATATTATGACAGACCAGCTAGATCTGCTGTCTCTATTATATTATGACAGACCAGCTGATCTACTGGCTCTATTATATTATGACAGACCAGCTAGATCTACTGTCTCTATTATATTATGACAGACCAGCTAGATCTACTGTCTCTGTGTCTCTATATTATGACAGACCAGCTAGATCTACTGTCTCTATTATATAGCATATGACAGACCAGCTAGATCTACTGTCTCTATTATATTTTGACAGACCAGCTAGATCTACTGTCTCTGTTATATTTTGACAGACCAGCTAGATCTGCTGTCTCTATTATATTATGACAGACCAGCTAGATCTACTGTCTCTATTATAATATGACAGACCAGCTAGATCTACTGTCTCTGTATATTATGACAGACCAGCTAGATCTACTGTCTCTGTATATTATGACAGACCAGCTAGATCTACTGTTTCTATCTGTATTATATTTTGACAGGCCAGCTAGATCTACTGTCTCTATTATATTATGACAGACCAGCTAGATCTACTGTCTCTATTATAATATGACGAACCAGCTAGATCCACTGTCTCTATTATATTATGACGAACCAGCTAGATCTACTGTCTCTATTATATTATGACAGACCAGCTAGATCTACTGTCTCTATTATATTATGACAGGCCAGCTAGATCTACTGTCTCTATTATATATTATGACGACCAGCTAGATCTACTGTCTCTATTATATTATGACAGACCAGCTAGATCTACTGTCTCTTATTATATTTTGACAGACCAGCTAGATCTACTGTCACAGTTTATATTATGACAGACCAGCTAGATCTACTGTCTCTATTATATTATGACAGACCAGCTAGATGTCTACTGTCTCTATTATATTATGACAGACCAGCTAGATCTACTGTCTCTATTGTATTATGACAGACCAGCTAGATCTACTGTCTCTATTATATTATGACAGACCCAGCTAGATCTACTGTCTCTATTATATTATGACAGACCAGCTAGATCTACTGTCTCTATCTCTGTATATTATGACAGACCAGCTAGTCTACTGTCTCTACTATAATATGACAGACCAGCTAGATCTACTGTCTCTATTATATTATGACAGACCAGCTACATATACTGTCTCTATTATATTATGACAGACAAGCTAGATCTACTGTCTCTGCCTTATATTATGACAGACCAGCTAGATCTACTGTCTCTATATATTATGACAGACCCAGCTAGATCTGTCTCTATTATATTATGACAGACCAGCTAGATCTACTGTCTCTATTATATTATGACAGACCAGCTAGATCTACTGTCTCTATTATATTATGACAGACCAGCTAGATCTACTGTCTCTATTATATTATGACAGACCAGCTAGATCTACTGTCTCTATTATATTATGACAGACCAGCTAGATCTACTGTCTCTATTATATTATGACAGACCAGCTAGATCTACTGTCTCTATTATATTATGACAGACCAGCTAGATCTACTGTCTCTATTATATTATGACAGACCAGCTAGATCTACTGTCTCTATTATATTATGACAGACCAGCTAGATCTACTGTCTCTATTATATTATGACAGACCAGCTAGATCTACTGTCTCTATTATATTATGACAGACCAGCTAGATCTACTGTCTCTATTATATTATGACAGACCAGCTAGATCTACTGTCTCTATTATATTATGACAGACCAGCTAGATCTACTGTCTCTATTATATTATGACAGACCAGCTAGATCTACTGTCTCTATTATATTATGACAGACCAGCTAGATCTACTGTCTCTATTATATTATGACAGACCAGCTAGATCTACTGTCTCTATTATATTATGACAGACCAGCTAGATCTACTGTCTCTATTATATTATGACAGACCAGCTAGATCTACTGTCTCTATTATATTATGACAGACCAGCTAGATCTACTGTCTCTATTATATTATGACAGACCAGCTAGATCTACTGTCTCTATTATATTATGACAGACCAGCTAGATCTACTGTCTCTATTATATTATGACAGACCAGCTAGATCTACTGTCTCTATTATATTATGACAGACCAGCTAGATCTACTGTCTCTATTATATTATGACAGACCAGCTAGATCTACTGTCTCTATTATATTATGACAGACCAGCTAGATCTACTGTCTCTATTATATTATGACAGACCAGCTAGATCTACTGTCTCTATTATATTATGACAGACCAGCTAGATCTACTGTCTCTATTATATTATGACAGACCAGCTAGATCTACTGTCTCTATTATATTATGACAGACCAGCTAGATCTACTGTCTCTATTATATTATGACAGACCAGCTAGATCTACTGTCTCTATTATATTATGACAGACCAGCTAGATCTACTGTCTCTATTATATTATGACAGACCAGCTAGATCTACTGTCTCTATTATATTATGACAGACCAGCTAGATCTACTGTCTCTATTATATTATGACAGACCAGCTAGATCTACTGTCTCTATTATATTATGACAGACCAGCTAGATCTACTGTCTCTATTATATTATGACAGACCAGCTAGATCTACTGTCTCTATTATATTATGACAGACCAGCTAGATCTACTGTCTCTATTATATTATGACAGACCAGCTAGATCTACTGTCTCTATTATATTATGACAGACCAGCTAGATCTACTGTCTCTATTATATTATGACAGACCAGCTAGATCTACTGTCTCTATTATATTATGACAGACCAGCTAGATCTACTGTCTCTATTATATTATGACAGACCAGCTAGATCTACTGTCTCTATTATATTATGACAGACCAGCTAGATCTACTGTCTCTATTATATTATGACAGACCAGCTAGATCTACTGTCTCTATTATATTATGACAGACCAGCTAGATCTACTGTCTCTATTATATTATGACAGACCAGCTAGATCTACTGTCTCTATTATATTATGACAGACCAGCTAGATCTACTGTCTCTATTATATTATGACAGACCAGCTAGATCTACTGTCTCTATTATATTATGACAGACCAGCTAGATCTACTGTCTCTATTATATTATGACAGACCAGCTAGATCTACTGTCTCTATTATATTATGACAGACCAGCTAGATCTACTGTCTCTATTATATTATGACAGACCAGCTAGATCTACTGTCTCTATTATATTATGACAGACCAGCTAGATCTACTGTCTCTATTATATTATGACAGACCAGCTAGATCTACTGTCTCTATTATATTATGACAGACCAGCTAGATCTACTGTCTCTATTATATTATGACAGACCAGCTAGATCTACTGTCTCTATTATATTATGACAGACCAGCTAGATCTACTGTCTCTATTATATTATGACAGACCAGCTAGATCTACTGTCTCTATTATATTATGACAGAACCAGCTAGATCTACTGTCTCTATTATATTATGACAGACCAGCTAGATCTACTGTCTCTATTATATTATGACAGAGCCAGCTAGATCTACTGTCTCTATTATATTATGACGAGACCAGCTAGATCTACTGTCTCTATTATATTATGACAGACCAGCTAGATCTACTGTCTCTATTATATTATGACAGACCAGCTAGATCTACTGTCTCTATTATATTATGACAGACCAGCTAGATCTACTGTCTCTATTATATTATGACAGACCAGCTAGATCTACTGTCTCTATTATATTATGACAGACCAGCTAGATCTACTGTCTCTATTATATTATGACAGACCAGCTAGATCTACTGTCTCTATTATATTATGACAGACCAGCTAGATCTACTGTCTCTATTATATTATGACAGACCAGCTAGATCTACTGTCTCTATTATATTATGACAGACCAGCTAGATCTACTGTCTCTATTATATTATGACAGACCAGCTAGATCTACTGTCTCTATTATATTATGACAGACCAGCTAGATCTACTGTCTCTATTATATTATGACAGACCAGCTAGATCTACTGTCTCTATTATATTATGACAGACCAGCTAGATCTACTGTCTCTATTATATTATGACAGACCAGCTAGATCTACTGTCTCTATTATATTATGACAGACCAGCTAGATCTACTGTCTCTATTATATTATGACAGACCAGCTAGATCTACTGTCTCTATTATATTATGACAGACCAGCTAGATCTACTGTCTCTATTATATTATGACAGACCAGCTAGATCTACTGTCTCTATTATATTATGACAGACCAGCTAGATCTACTGTCTCTATTATATTATGACAGACCAGCTAGATCTACTGTCTCTATTATATTATGACAGACCAGCTAGATCTACTGTCTCTATTATATTATGACAGACCAGCTAGATCTACTGTCTCTATTATATTATGACAGAACCAGCTAGATCTACTGTCTCTATTATATTATGACAGACCAGCTAGATCTACTGTCTCTATTATATTATGACAGACCAGCTAGATCTACTGTCTCTATTATATTATGACAGACCAGCTAGATCTACTGTCTCTATTATATTATGACAGACCAGCTAGATCTACTGTCTCTATTATATTATGACAGACCAGCTAGATCTACTGTCTCTATTATATTATGACAGACCAGCTAGATCTACTGTCTCTATTATATTATGACAGACCAGCTAGATCTACTGTCTCTATTATATTATGACAGACCAGCTAGATCTACTGTCTCTATTATATTATGACAGACCAGCTAGATCTACTGTCTCTATTATATTATGACAGACCAGCTAGATCTACTGTCTCTATTATATTATGACAGACCAGCTAGATCTACTGTCTCTATTATATTATGACAGACCAGCTAGATCTACTGTCTCTATTATATTATGACAGACCAGCTAGATCTACTGTCTCTATTATATTATGACAGACCAGCTAGATCTACTGTCTCTATTATATTATGACAGACCAGCTAGATCTACTGTCTCTATTATATTATGACAGACCAGCTAGATCTACTGTCTCTATTATATTATGACAGACCAGCTAGATCTACTGTCTCTATTATATTATGACAGACCAGCTAGATCTACTGTCTCTATTATATTATGACAGACCAGCTAGATCTACTGTCTCTATTATATTATGACAGACCAGCTAGATCTACTGTCTCTATTATATTATGACAGACCAGCTAGATCTACTGTCTCTATTATATTATGACAGACCAGCTAGATCTACTGTCTCTATTATATTATGACAGACCAGCTAGATCTACTGTCTCTATTATATTATGACAGACCAGCTAGATCTACTGTCTCTATTATATTATGACAGACCAGCTAGATCTACTGTCTCTATTATATTATGACAGACCAGCTAGATCTACTGTCTCTATTATATTATGACAGACCAGCTAGATCTACTGTCTCTATTATATTATGACAGACCAGCTAGATCTACTGTCTCTATTATATTATGACAGACCAGCTAGATCTACTGTCTCTATTATATTATGACAGACCAGCTAGATCTACTGTCTCTATTATATTATGACAGACCAGCTAGATCTACTGTCTCTATTATATTATGACAGACCAGCTAGATCTACTGTCTCTATTATATTATGACAGACCAGCTAGATCTACTGTCTCTATTATATTATGACAGACCAGCTAGATCTACTGTCTCTATTATATTATGACAGACCAGCTAGATCTACTGTCTCTATTATATTATGACAGACCAGCTAGATCTACTGTCTCTATTATATTATGACAGACCAGCTAGATCTACTGTCTCTATTATATTATGACAGACCAGCTAGATCTACTGTCTCTATTATATTATGACAGACCAGCTAGATCTACTGTCTCTATTATATTATGACAGACCAGCTAGATCTACTGTCTCTATTATATTATGACAGACCAGCTAGATCTACTGTCTCTATTATATTATGACAGACCAGCTAGATCTACTGTCTCTATTATATTATGACAGACCAGCTAGATCTACTGTCTCTATTATATTATGACAGACCAGCTAGATCTACTGTCTCTATTATATTATGACAGACCAGCTAGATCTACTGTCTCTATTATATTATGACAGACCAGCTAGATCTACTGTCTCTATTATATTATGACAGACCAGCTAGATCTACTGTCTCTATTATATTATGACAGACCAGCTAGATCTACTGTCTCTATTATATTATGACAGACCAGCTAGATCTACTGTCTCTATTATATTATGACAGACCAGCTAGATCTACTGTCTCTATTATATTATGACAGACCAGCTAGATCTACTGTCTCTATTATATTATGACAGACCAGCTAGATCTACTGTCTCTATTATATTATGACAGACCAGCTAGATCTACTGTCTCTATTATAATATGACAGACCAGCTAGATCTACTGTCTCTATTATATTATGACAGACCAGCTAGATCTACTGTCTCTATTATATTATGACAGACCAGCTAGATCTACTGTCTCTATTATATTATGACAGACCAGCTAGATCTACTGTCTCTATTATATTATGACAGACCAGCTAGATCTACTGTCTCTATTATATTATGACAGACCAGCTAGATCTACTGTCTCTATTATATTATGACAGACCAGCTAGATCTACTGTCTCTATTATATTATGACAGACCAGCTAGATCTACTGTCTCTATTATATTATGACAGACCAGCTAGATCTACTGTCTCTATTATATTATGACAGACCAGCTAGATCTACTGTCTCTATTATATTATGACAACTGGAAATCACTGTCTGCAATATAATATGACGGGCCAGCACAAATCTGCTGTCTCTGTATATCATGACAGACCGGCTTCAAATCTGTCTCTCATAATATGACGGAGCCAGCACAAATCTACCTGTCTATTATAATATGACGGGCCTAGATCTACTGTCTCTATTATATTATGACTTGAATAACTAGATCTACTGTCTCTATATTATGACAGACCCGCTTATATTACTTCTTCCAGCTAGATCTACTGTCGCTGTTATGTTATAGCAGACCAGCTAGATCCACTGTGTCTGTATATTATGACGAGATAGCTGATCCTGTCTCTATTTATATCATGACGTAGATCTGTCTCTTTTTATATTATGACGACCGGCTAGATATACTGTCTCCAATATATATGACGGGCTAGCTAGATCTACATGTCTCTGTATATATGACAGACCCTGGAAATCTACTGTCTCTATTATATTTTGAAAGACCAGGTAGATCTACTTGTCTCTATTATATTATGACAGAGCCAGCTAGATCTACTGTCTCTATTATATTATGACAGACCAGCTAGATCTACTGTCTCTATTATATTATGACAGACCAGCTAGATCTACTGTCTCTATTATATTATGACAGACCAGCTAGATCTACTGTCTCTATTATATTATGACAGACCAGCTAGATCTACTGTCTCTATTATATTATGACAGACCAGCTAGATCTACTGTCTCTATTATATTATGACAGACCAGCTAGATCTACTGTCTCTATTATATTATGACAGACCAGCTAGATCTACTGTCTCTATTATATTATGACAGACCAGCTAGATCTACTGTCTCTATTATATTATGACAGACCAGCTAGATCTACTGTCTCTATTATATTATGACAGACCAGCTAGATCTACTGTCTCTATTATATTATGACAGACCAGCTAGATCTACTGTCTCTATTATATTATGACAGACCAGCTAGATCTACTGTCTCTATTATATTATGACGGAGCCGGCTTCAGATCACTGTGCTCTATTATAACGACCGAACCCAGCAAGGTGCTGTGCCTGTATCTTCAGCGACGGGCCAGCCAGTGATCTACTGTGCTGTCCACTCCATGACGAGCCGCTAGATCTACTGTGCCAGTATATTATGACGAACCAGCTAGATCTACTGTCTCTATAATATTATGACGGAGCCAGCTAGATCTACTGTCTCTATTACATTATGACAGACCAGCTAGATCTACTGTCTCTAATATATTATGACAAACCAGCTAGATCTACTGTCTCTATTATATTATGACCCAGACCAGCTAGATATACTGTCTCTATTATATTGACGGGCCAGCTGGGCCTGCTGTCTCTATTATATTATGAAAGACCAGCTAGATCTACTGTCTCTATTATATTTATGACAGACCAGCTAGATCTACTGTCTCTGTTATAATATGACAAACCAGCTAGATCTACTGTCTCTATTATATTATGACAGAATAGCTAGATCTAATGTCCCTGTTATATTGACAGACCAGCTGATCTACTGTCTCTGTATAATATGACAAGCCAGCTAGATCTACTGTCTCTATGTCTCTGTACATTACTGACAGACCAGCTGAGTCTAATTTCTCTAATATATTATGACAGACCAGCTAGATCTACTTTCTCCATTATATTATGAGGAGCAGATAGATCTACTGTCTCTATTATATTATGACAAACCCGCTAGATCTACTGTGTCTATTATATTTATGACAGACCAGCTAGATCTGCAATATGTATATTATGACGACCAGCTAGATCTGCAATCTCCATTATAATATGACAGACCAGATAGATCTACTGTCTCTATTATAATATGACAAACCAGCTAGATCTACTGTGTCTATGTCTCTATGTCTCTATTATATTATGGCAGACCAGCTAGATCTACTGTCTCTATTATATTATGACAAGCCAGCTAGATCTACTGCCTCTATTATATTATGACAGACCCAGCTAGTCTACCTCTATTATATTATGACAGACCCAGCTAGATCTAATGTCTCTATTATAATATGACAAGCCAGCTAGCTAGGTCTCTGCCATATTATGACCCAGACCAGCTGAATCTGGTCTATACCCATATTATGACAGACCAGCTAGATCTACTGTCTCTATTATTTATGACAGACCAGCTAGTCTAATGCTGTCTATTATATTATGACGAACCAGCTAGATCTGCTGTCTCTATATATATGACGGACCAGCTAGATCTACTGTCTTAAATAATATGACGAACCAGCTAGATCTACTGTCTCTATGTCTATATTATATTATGACAGACCAGCTAGATCTACTGTCTCTGTTATATTATGACAGACCAGCTAGAATCTACTGTTATATATGACGAGCCGGCTATTTATGACGAAGACCAGCTAGATCTACTGCAATATCTGCTGTCGCATATATATGACAGACCAGCTAGATCTAATATCTCTATTATATTATGACGAGCCAGCTAGATCTGCTGTCTCTATTATATTATGACGACCGCAGCTAGAATCACTGTCTCTATTATATTATGACAGACCAGCTAGATCTGACATCTCTGTCACGTATATTATGACAGACCAGCTAGATCTACTGTCTCTATTATATTATGACGAACCAGCTAGATCTACTATCAATGTTTCATTATATTATGACAGACCGGCTAGATCTACTGTCTCTATTATATTATGACAAACCAGCTAGATCTACTGTCTATTATATTTTGACAGACCAGCTAGATCTACTGTCTCTGTATATTATGACAACCAGCTAGATCTACTGTCTCTGTTATATTATGACAGACCAGCTAGATCTACTGTCTCTATTATATTGACAGACCAGCTGAATCTACTGTCACATATGACAGACAGCTAGATCTACTGTCTCTATTATATTATGACAGACCATCTAGATCTACTGTCTCTATATATTTTTGACAGACCAGCTAGATCTACTGTCTCTATTATATTATGACAGACCAGCTAGATCTGTCTATGTGTCTTATATTATGACAGACCAGCTGAGATCTGCTGTCTCTGTTATATATGACAGACCAGCTAGATCTACTGTCTCTATTATATTACAGACCAGCTAGATCTACTGTCTCTATTATATTTGACAACCAGCTATATCTACTGTCTCTATTATATTTTGACAGACCAGCTAGATCTACTGTCTCAGTATATTTTGAAGACCAGCTGATCTACTGTCTCTATTATTTATGACAGACCAGCTAGATCTAATGTCTCTGATCTTATATTTTGACAGACCGCTAGATCTACAATATGGCCTTATTTATGACAGACCCTTGATCTGCCAAACATATTATATTATGACGGGCCAGCTAGATCAACAGCTGATCTACAATATACCTTGGCCTTGACATACCGCTTAGATACACTGTGCTACAACCCACTGTGACGGCCCAGCTTTAAGTCGTCTGATAGCCTGTACAATAGTGACGGGCCGGCTATAGCTCTGCATTAGCCTATTATGTATGACGAACCGTAGACTCTACTACTGCAACCCTTAATGTGACCCGGGCCAGCTTCAGATCTACTGTGCTGCACAGCAACGACCGGGCCCTTTATCACGTGCTGCAGTATGTATGACGGCCGGCTAGATACACTGTCTCTGTAATATGTTGAACAACTTGGCTCTGCAATATACAACCCATGTATGACAGACCAGCTGACCTACATGTCTGTTATATTATGACGAACAGCTAGATCTACTGTCTCTGATTATGTATGACGAGGGCCAGCTAGATACTGTCACTGGCCCTTCTAATATGACGAGACCAGCTAGATCTACATAACCTGGCAGAGCGAACCGCATCCATATTTATGACAGACGAACCGCTTGGGCCTGTCTATATACTACAGCCTTATGACGGGCCAGCTTCAGATCTGTCTCATATAACCACATAATATGACGAGACCGGCTAGATGCTACTGTCTCTATTATATTGCGACGGGCAGCTGGGCATCTGCTGTGCTGCTAGTAGCTATTACTTGACGGGCCGGCTAGGCTCTGCACATGCTATTATATTATGACAGACCAGCTAGATCTACTGTCTCTATTATATTATGACAGACCAGCTAGATCTACTGTCTCTATTATATTATGACAGACCAGCTAGATCTACTGTCTCTATTATATTATGACAGACCAGCTAGATCTACTGTCTCTATTATATTATGACAGACCAGCTAGATCTACTGTCTCTATTATATTATGACAGACCAGCTAGATCTACTGTCTCTATTATATTATGACAGACCAGCTAGATCTACTGTCTCTATTATATTATGACAGACCAGCTAGATCTACTGTCTCTATTATATTATGACAGACCAGCTAGATCTACTGTCTCTATTATATTATGACAGACCAGCTAGATCTACTGTCTCTATTATATTATGACAGACCAGCTAGATCTACTGTCTCTATTATATTATGACAGACCAGCTAGATCTACTGTCATATATAGACCAGCTAGTCTGCTATTATATTATGACAGACCAGCTAGATCTACTGTCTCTATTATATTATGACAGACCAGCTAGATCTACTGTCTCTATTATATTATGACAGACCAGCTAGATCTACTGTCTCTATTATATTATGACAGACCAGCTAGATCGAATGTCTCTATTATATTATGACAGACCAGCTAGATCTACTGTCTCTATTATATTATGACAGAACCAGCTAGATCTAATGTCTCTATTATATTATGACAGACCAGCTAGATCTACTGCCTCTATTATATTATAACAGACCAGCTAGATCTACTGTCTCTATTATATTATGAGAGACCAGCTAGATCTACTGTCTCTATTATATTATGACAGACCAGCTAGATCTAATGTCTCTATTATATTATGACAGACCAGCTAGATCTACTGTCTCTATTATATTATGACAGACCAGCTAGATCTACTGTCTCTATTATATTATGACAGAACCAGCTAGATCTACTGTCTCTATTATATTATGACAGACCAGCTAGATCTACTGTCTCTATTATATTATGACAGACCAGCTAGATCTACTGTCTCTATTATATTATGACAGACCAGCTAGATCTACTGTCTCTATTATATTATGACAGGGCCAGCTAGATCTACTGTCTCTATTATATTATGACAGACCAGCTAGATCTACTGTCTCTATTATATTATGACAGACCAGCTAGATCTACTGTCTCTATTATATTATGACAGACCAGCTAGATCTACTGTCTCTATTATATTATGACAGACCAGCTAGATCTACTGTCTCTATTATATTATGACAGACCAGCTAGATCTACTGTCTCTATTATATTATGACAGACCAGCTAGATCTGCACGTATCTGTATATATGACGGGTAGATCTACTGTCTCTGTTATGTGCTGACAGACCGGCTGGTCTGCTGTGCTATTTTTGACAGACCGGCTAGATCTGCTGCTGTATTTATGATGACAGAACAGCTAGATCTGCTGTCTCTAGTATGGTTTGACGACCGGCTAGGTCTACTGTCTTATATTATCACAGACCTGCTGATCTGGTATCTATTATATTATGACGGACCTAGATCTGCATCTCTCTTATAATATGACGAGCCGGCTAGAAATATACTGTCTCTATATTTATCACAGACCAGCTAGATCTACTATCTCTATGTAATCTATTATATTATGACGACCATGACTAGATCTATGTCTCTGTATATTATGACAAACCAGCTAGATCTGCTGTCTCTATTATATTATGACAGGCCAGCCCCAGTCTACTGTCTGTATGTATGACGAACCATTAGATCTACTGTCTCTATAATATTATGACAGACCAGCTAGATCTACTGTCTCTATTATATTATGACAGACCAGCTAGATCTACTGTCTCTATTATATTATGACAGACCAGCTAGATCTACTGTCTCTATTATATTATGACAGACCAGCTAGATCTACTGTCTCTATTATATTATGACAGACCAGCTAGATCTACTGTCTCTATTATATTATGACAGACCAGCTAGATCTACTGTCTCTATTATATTATGACAGACCAGCTAGATCTACTGTCTCTATTATATTATGACAGACCAGCTAGATCTACTGTCTCTATTATATTATGACAGACCAGCTAGATCTACTGTCTCTATTATATTATGACAGACCAGCTAGATCTACTGTCTCTATTATATTATGACAGACCAGCTAGATCTACTGTCTCTATTATATTATGACAGACCAGCTAGATCTACTGTCTCTATTATATTATGACAGACCAGCTAGATCTACTGTCTCTATTATATTATGACAGACCAGCTAGATCTCAGCTAGTCTACTGTCTCTATTATATTATGACAGACCAGCTAGATCTACTGTCTCTATTATATTATGACAGACCAGCTAGATCTACTGTCTCTATTATATTATGACAGACCAGCTAGATCTACTGTCTCTATTATATTATGACAGACCAGCTAGATCTACTGTCTCTATTATATTATGACAGACCAGCTAGATCTACTGTCTCTATTATATTATGACAGACCAGCTAGATCTACTGTCTCTATTATATTATGACAGACCAGCTAGATCTACTGTCTCTATTATATTATGACAGACCCTAGATCTACTGTCTCTATTATATTATGACAGACCATGATCTACTGTCTCTGTATATTATGACAGACCAGCTAGATCTACTGTCTCTATTATATTATGACAGACCAGCTAGATCTACTGTCTCTATATATTATGACAGACCAGCTAGATCTACTGTCTCTATTATATTATGACAGACCAGCTAGATCTACTGTCTCTATTATATTATGACAGACCAGCTAGATCTACTGTCTCTATTATATTATGACAGACCAGCTAGATCTACTGTCTCTATTATATTATGACAGACCAGCTAGATCTACTGTCTCTATTATATTATGACAGACCAGCTAGATCTACTGTCTCTATTATATTATGACAGACCAGCTAGATCTACTGTCTCTATTATATTATGACAGACCAGCTAGATCTACTGTCTCTATTATATTATGACAGACCAGCTAGATCTACTGTCTCTATTATATTATGACAGACCAGCTAGATCTACTGTCTCTATTATATTATGACAGACCAGCTAGATCTACTGTCTCTATTATATTATGACAGACCAGCTAGATCTACTGTCTCTATTATATTATGACAGACCAGCTAGATCTACTGTCTCTATTATATTATGACAGACCAGCTAGATCTACTGTCTCTATTATATTATGACAGACCAGCTAGATCTACTGTCTCTATTATATTATGACAGACCAGCTAGATCTACTGTCTCTATTATATTATGACAGACCAGCTAGATCTACTGTCTCTATTATATTATGACAGACCAGCTAGATCTACTGTCTCTATTATATTATGACAGACCAGCTAGATCTACTGTCTCTATTATATTATGACAGACCAGCTAGATCTACTGTCTCTATTATGTCTCTATTATATTATGAGACCAGCTAGATCTACTGTCTCTATTATATTATGACAGACCAGCTAGATCTACTGTCTCTATTATATTATGACAGACCAGCTAGATCTACTGTCTCTATTATATTATGACAGACCAGCTAGATCTACTGTCTCTATTATATTATGACAGACCAGCTAGATCTACTGTCTCTATTATATTATGACAGACCAGCTAGATCTACTGTCTCTATTATATTATGACAGACCAGCTAGATCTACTGTCTCTATTATATTATGACAGACCAGCTAGATCTACTGTCTCTATTATATTATGATGACAGACCAGCTAGATCTACTGTCTCTATTATATTATGACAGACCAGCTAGATCTACTGTCTCTATTATATTATGACAGACCAGCTAGATCTACTGTCTCTAGCTTATATTATGACAGACCAGCTAGATCTACTGTCTCTATTATATTATGACAGACCAGCTAGATCTACTGTCTCTATTATATTATGACAGACCAGCTAGATCTACTGTCTCTATTATATTATGACAGACCAGCTAGATCTACTGTCTCTATTATATTATGACAGACCAGCTAGATCTACTGTCTCTATTATATTATGACAGACCAGCTAGATCTACTGTCTCTATTATATTATGACAGACCAGCTAGATCTACTGTCTCTATTATATTATGACAGACCAGCTAGATCTACTGTCTCTCTATTATATTATGACAGACCAGCTAGATCTACTGTCTCTATTATATTATGACAGACCAGCTAGATCTACTGTCTCTATTATATTATGACAGACCAGCTAGATCTACTGTCTCTATTATATTATGACAGACCAGCTAGATCTACTGTCTCTATTATATTATGACAGACCAGCTAGATCTACTGTCTCTATTATATTATGACAGACCAGCTAGATCTACTGTCTCTATTATATTATGACAGACCAGCTAGATCTACTGTCTCTATTATATTATGACAGACCAGCTAGATCTACTGTCTCTATTATATTATGACAGACCAGCTAGATCTACTGTCTCTATTATATTATGACAGACCAGCTAGATCTACAGTCTCTATTATGTTATGACAGACCAGCTAGATCTACTGTCTATTATATTATGATAGACCAGCTAGATCTACTGTCTCTATTATATTATGACAGACCAGCTAGATCTACTGTCTCTATTGTATTATGAGAGACCAGCTAGATATACTGTCTCTATTATATAATGAGAGACCAGCTAGATCTAATGTCTCTATTATATTATGACAGACCAGCTAGATCTACTGTCTCTATTATATTATGACAGACCAGCTAGATCTACTGTCTCTATTATATTATGACAGACCAGCTAGATCTACTGTCTCTATTATATTATGACAGACCAGCTAGATCTACTGTCTCTATTATATTATGACAGACCAGCTAGATCTACTGTCTCTATTTATATTATGACAGACCAGCTAGATCTACTGTCTCTATTATATTATGACAGACCAGCTAGATCTACTGTCTCCAGCTAGATCTACTGTCTCTATTATATTATGACAGACCAGCTAGATCTACTGTCTCTATTATATTATGACAGACCAGCTAGATCTACTGTCTCTATTATATTGACAGACCAGCTAGATCTACTGTCTCTATTATATTATGACGAACCAGCTA
>NW_024607421.1:0-25812 GCF_018296145.1 Oncorhynchus tshawytscha | reverse complement strand
CTGTATAATAGTTTATCTAAAATGGAGTCTAGAAGGACTGTTCTCTACTGTATAATAGTAGATCTAACATGAAGTCTAAAGGACTGTTCTCTACTGTATAATAGTTTTCTGAAAATCTAGAAACTGTTCTCTACTGAGTAGTTCTAACATGGAGTCTAGATGGACTGTTCTCTACTGTATAATAGTAGGTCTAACATGAAGTCTAGAAGGATTGTTCTCTCTGCTGTATAGTAGTTGAATCTAACATGGAGTCTAGAAGGACTGTTCTCTACTGTATAATAGTTGTTCTAACATGGAGTCTAGATGGACTGTTCTCTACTGTATAATAGTAGGTCTAACATGAAGTCTAGAAGGATTGTTCTCTCTGCTGTATAGTAGTTGATCTAACATGGAGCTAGAAGGACTGTTCTCTCTGCTGTATCATAAATCTCTGACACTCTAAGACTGAACATGTGAATGTACTATGTATCAGGTTTCAGTTAAGACCCATGTGCAGACTGTGTAGAGGTAACAATGTTTATTGTAACAACAGGGGCAGGCAAACGACAGGTCAAGGCGGGCAGGGGTCGATAAACCTAGAGAGTGGGGCCACAGACAGGACGGCAGGCAGGCCCAGGGTCAGGTCAGGCAGATGTCGGTAATCCAGAGTGGGGCCAAGGCAGGCTCAGCCAGAGTTGTCAGGCAGGGGGCTTGAGAGTCAGAACAGACTTGAACAAACAAGGGGTCAAAACCAGGAGGTTGAGAAAGAGAGTCTGGAAAAGCAGGGGCTACAGACACATACATACATACTGGTAGTCTTGATACAAACAAGATACATACATACATACACATACATACATACACACATACATACATACATACCCATACATACATACATACATACAAGATGGGCACACATACATACATACAACACAAGGACATACATACATACATACATACATACATACATACATACCTGACACATACATACATGTTACATACATACATACATACATACATACATACATACATACACACATACATACATACATACATACATACATACATACATACATACATACATACATACATACATACATACATACATACATACACACATACATACACACATACATACATACACACACATACATACACACACACACACACATACATACATACAAACATACATACACACACACACACACGTACATACACTAACAAACACGTACATACACTAACAAACACACAAACACACATTGAAAAGCACCAATGCACATAACCCGCCCACCTGAGAATCTGCTTTTCAGCCATCTATTTCCTGTGTTTCAGGTTTGCAAAATCCATGTCACTTCAATCTCTCTGGATTAATGGTGATTTTAGTATTTAAATCTTGGTTGGGCAAACTTAACAACTCACACAATATCAACTGAATATTTTGTTGAAAACAAATAATTGAAGGGTAATGGAAGACCCTTACCAAAAATGTATTGCCATTGGGCGAATCATATACACAATCGCAAATACCACTCAGTTCATCCAAACCTCATGGTGGAAGGAGAGGATACTATAATATAATATTGTTGGGTCTTTAACTAACCGACACTACATAGTATCCCCTCTTCATGGTTACAGACCCAACAACATCATTTAGTATATCCTCTTCGTGGTTACATGTTGTGCTGTGCTCACTTGAACAGGAACGTGGCATGGCAGTCCTTCTTGGACTTATATAGTTGTCACGCCCTGACCCCAAAGAGTCCTCTGGGTTCTCTATGGTGTTTTAGGTCAGGGCGTGACTAGTGCCCTGGGGCACGACCTGAGTCCGTCGGCCTATTTTAAAAATACTTGCAGACGTCTAGTAATAGGCCGTACATTTGCAATATAAGGAGATCCTCATCAACCATATGGGTAATGCCATCGGCGTCCCTGTAGAGAAGAGACTGTCCCTGTCAACCATGGTTACAAGGAGAGGATACTATAATATAATGTTGTTGGGACTGTATCTAACAGGCACTATATAGTATCCCCTTTTCATGGTTCCAGACCTAACATCATTATATAGTATCCCCTCTTCATGGTTAGACCCAACAACATTACATAGTATCCCCTTTCATGGTTCCAGACCCAACAGCATTATATAGTATCCCCTCTTCATGGTTATAGACCCAACAACATTATATAGTTTCCCCTCTTCATGTTTACAGACCCAACAACATTATATAGTATCCCTCTTCATGGTTACAGACCCATCAACATTATGTAGTATCCCCTCTTCATGGTTACAGACCCAACAACATTATATAGTATCCCCTCTTCATGGTTACAGACCCATCAACATTATGTAGTATCCCCTCTTCATGGTTACAGACCCAACAACATTATATAGTATCCCCTCTTCATGGTTACAGACCCAACAACATTATAAAGTATCCCCTCTTCATGGTTCCAGACCCAACAACATTATATAGTATCCCCTCTTCATGGTTACATGTTGTGCTGTGCTCACTTGAACAGGAACATGGCATGCACGTGCATTTGCAATATGGTTCAAATGGGCATTTACCATCACGAATTCGGCATGCTCAAAAGTCAAACTATACTTTGCTCAAACTATACTTTTGTCAACTTTTATTATCATATTTTTTTTACTTGTGCATAAGGCATATGTTTTCTCCATTTGCAATATGATTTCATAGGAAGTCAAAAGTCAAAGTCAAAAAGTAAATTTTTGGGGGCCAAATGCCATAAGAAATTTGACATGCTCAAAAATACTGCAGAATTGCAAAATTGACTGACCTGATGAACACAGGATGGCCGGGCAGTGATAGTTGTTCCTTTCCATCACTCGTTGTGTTGACTTCATCATGTCCATTTGGTGATGTTTTTCACTGTTGAATCATATTGCAAGTGCACGTGCATTTGCAATATGTTTCAATGGGCATGTACCATCACGAATTTGTCATGCTCAAAAATCCTGCAGGAATGCAACATTGACTGGCCCGATGAACTCAGGATGGCCTGGCAGTGATAGTTTCTCCTCTCCATCGCTCGTTGTGTTGACTTCATCATGTCCATTTGGTGATGTTTTCTCACTTTTGCAAATTCATTGTGCATTTGCAATATGGTTCAATGGGCATGTACCATTACGAATTTGTCATGCTCAAAAAATCCTACAGGAATGCAACATTGACTGGCCCGATGAACTCAGGATGGCCTGGCAGTGATAGTTGCTCCTCTCCATCGCTCGTTGTGTTGACTTCATCATGTCCATTTGGTGATGTTTTCTCACTTTTGCAAATTCAATGTGCATTTGCAATATGGTTCAATGGGCATTTACCATCACGAATTTGTCATGCTCAAAAATCCTGCAGGAATGCAAAATTGACTGGCCCGATGAACTCAGGATGGCTGGGCAGTGATTCTGGTTCCTCTCCATCGCTCGTTGGGGTTGATTTTAGAAGTGTCACTTTGGTGATGGTACCTCACTGTTTAAACATATTGCAAATGGACAAGAGTCACCAGCAAGTCACCGTCCATAAGTCAATTAGATATCATTCTGACACCAAACTGATACAAACTGACACCAAACCCACTTTTTCCAACTCGTTTAGTAGCCAACTATCACATACTACAGAGATGGCTCAAAATTCACAACGCCTTCTATTCAAACCATAATAAAAACGTAAAACACGTAGTTACGTTCCAGCTGCGGGTCCAGTTCAGATGTCATGTGTAGGCCTAGCTGAGGTGACCCCGAATCCCAAGTTTCGGCTCGATAGGTCATTTGGTGTCCGAGCAAGACCCTAATTGGTGCTGAAAATCCACTTTTTTCCATGACTTGCTACGGGGTCCTTGAATGAGCTATCGGACAGAAACGTTGGGGTCCGTCTCTATGGGCCGAGACGGTCGCAATGCACCTAGTCTTGCGACTCTGGGACATTTCTAAATGTCGTCATTTTCGTGATGCAAAAATGAATTGAAGTCATTGCAAATGTACGAGGCTGTTTCTCGGTCCGAGAACCTTCTAGAGCCACGTAACTCACCACGCACTGAGGTCGACCTGAGGTCTAGAACAGGTTTCTAACGTTTCGGAACTCTAGGTCTGACGGTTCTTTAAAAGTTCCAACAAGGTTAACTAATGCAGGCAGTGTATGTCTCTGCGCACCCTAATGTGTCCCTCCATCAAAGTTGTGTGTGTGTGTGATTTAGTTTTCCTTTGAAATTTTATGGGAAAAATGACTGATTTACAGTTCATGGGGGTTGCCTAATCACACATATGAAGTTTTGGAAAGATCTGACTTTTTTAACGCTTCGAAACAGCCCCTGAGACACCAATTATGGCACTTCCGGTTGGCACAGGAAGCTATAAGTAAACACATATCCTAATTTGGGTATGCTTTTACAGAATCCTGAGTTTTAAGTCTTTACGTTAAGAACTGACTGATTTACACAGGGTTGAATGCACTATGTCTATCAAACTGCAGGCAGGGTATGGATATACACTTTTAGGGTGATTTTAACCACTTCCGGTTGGTCCAGGAAGCTTAGAATCAACACAGGTAGACCTCATAGTGGCCTGCTGGATTGTCATCAAAGACAGGTTCATACGGCATTCATAACCCACATAGGCCTCAGGTTGAATTTAGGGGTGCAGGCAATGTATTCCTATGGGGAGAGAAGTCATTGTAATCTGTGAGATCAAAAAACCCTGATTTACTGTTAAGGGTTAATGCCACACGGTCAAGGTTAGGCTTGCACAGATCGGGAGGACCTCCGAATCGTACCTGAGGTCGAATTGTGCTTCTCACCCTAACGGTTCTCTCACTGTCACCCAAAAGCAAATTACATTTAGGGCCAGGCTTCATTTTGGGCCTACTTTTTTTCACGGTCGCTGCACTCAGAGCGAGCTACGGTCAAGCGGGGTGTCTCGTTGAACTCGGCACAGTCTGAAGACACTGATGATGACATTTTTTGTGTTGATTTCAGAATGCCATTTTGGTGATGGTCCCTCTCCTTTTAAACATATTGCAAATGTACAAAAGTCAACTAGAAAGTCAGTGTCCATCACAGCGAGCTACGGTCAAGCGGGGCATCTCGTTGAACTCGGCACGGCCTAGAGAATATGGAAATCCCATTGCAGGCTCTGTGTGTCTTTAAGCACACCGCACTTTGTCACTCCATCCTTGCTGTGTGTGTGTGTGTGTGTGTGTGTGTGTGTGTGTGTGAGAGCTTTTCTTTGACATCTGTTGGGAGAAATGACTGACTTACAGTTCATGGGGGTTGCATAATCACACATATGAAGTTTTGAAAAGATCTGACCTTTTTAACCCTTGGAAACAGCCACTATGACACCATTTAAGGCACTTCCGGTTGGCACAGGAAGCTATAAATAAACTCATATCCTGATTGGGGTATGCCTTTACAGAATCCTGAGTTTTAAGTCTTTACGTTAAGAACTGAGTTATTTACGGAGGGTTTAGTGAGTGTGTGTTATTTCAGAAAATCATAGAAAATCACAGAAATCTCGCAGAGCTCCGCAGCACACTTTAAAAAGATTCGTATGAACACCCTGCAACTGGATCTGTAACAGTTTTTAAAAAAACTATTTTTGAACATCACCAATTTGACATTGTACGATTTCTCTTAAATGACGATCGATAAATGGCTGGTTCTTTTGTCATTGACACCGGAGGCTCCTTGACTTTGACGTGAAGCGGAAAAATTATTGCTCTATTGTCATTTTGGACCTTTAATCCCAGATAAATGGCCATAACTCACAAACCGTTGAGGCCTAGACGCCATCTTGTTCGGGGCCAACTGCCCATTATGCCAAACCTACGCTCACCAAGTTTCGGCTTCGAAATATTTTCCATTTTGGAGATAAGGCCACGTTGTGATTCGTGATGTTTTGTACATTTGCAATATGATTGCTTATGCCCTCTTGTGGGATTTACCGGGACAGCGGAAAAATGACCAAAAATTTGATTATTTTATAAAACGGATCCGAGAGAGTTTGTTTGATGACTTCCCGGTAGATCCGGCCGTCCGCGAATTTTGCAAACGTTTTCGGACGTCTAGTAAGGGACCGTACATTTGCAATATGGACTTTCTCACTAACCATACGGCGAATGTCAAAATGTTCCCTTAAGGTATGCAAATACACCAGGTGTATTTATGCAAATGAAGCACCTATTTTCTTTATTTAAAATAATACTACATACTACATACCTGATGCAATAACAAAATGAATATATGAGTGTTATCATTCTTACAATAATTTTTGGGGAAATTGTCCAGTAAATGTAAAACCTCAATACACACCAAAATCTCAACTCCATTAATTATTTGTTTGTTCCAGTAAAATATTGTATGTGCTATAAATCAGTAAATATCAGATGGATTATAAAAATGATAAACGTTTGGAGTATCTTCAGTCACTGTGAGGTCTTGTGACTGTAGAATTACACACAGGACTCCTCAGACACGCCCCTTGAGAAGTGAAGTGCTCTAATCTGGGTCTTATGCAAATGATCAACATGTAATTTACAGTAAGTCATTTGCCTTTTTTCCAGTAAGAAGCATGTGACAAGCTGACTCTCACAAAGAGCTGTTGTCACACACTTTCACACTTCTGTACTTAGTGACACCATACTGTCCTCTGATAAACAGAAAGTTGGTAGAAAAGTGTGCAATGCAGTTCGTGTCTCTCCACTTGTTTTGATGTAGATAGAGGATGAGGAAGAGGGAAGGAGAAGATGTGAGAGTAATTGTAGACCATAGGCTCTCTCTGAAAAAAGATAGAGACGTCTGAGTAACTATTGTCTCTGGTGTTCATGTCATACAGGAGACAGTAAATGTAGATCTCAGGCCCTCTCTGAGAAAGACAGAGACATCTCTGAGTAACTATTATCTCTGGTGTTCATGTCACAAAGGAGACAACAGTTATTCTTTGTGAGTTCACTGTCTTGCATTGAGCTATCTACTGTTCATCTTGCTGCTGTTTTAAACATCATATCAGAGTGTCAGATTAAACCACTGCTTAAAGTGTAACAGGAAGTGGACCGACTGAGTTTCAAATGGTGTGAAGGACATCACCACTGAAACCCCTCTGAGACAGATGAAGACATATTGTACATTCTGATACATTTCTCTGAGTAACTCTTCTCACTGAGACAGCAGAGATGAAAATAACTGTTCATGGCCATCGATGGTGTGCAAGGTGAAATGTGTTAAACTACTAAGAGTACGAAGCACAAAAACTAAACTAATTGAAACTAAATATACAAACTAATCTAAACTGTGGTAAACTAAACTAATATAAACTAAATATACAAACTAATCTACACTGTTGTAAACTAAACTAATATAAACTAAATATACAAACTGATCTACACTGTTGTAAACTAAACTAATATAAACTAAACTAAATATACAAACTAATCTTCACTGTGAGAAACAAACATCGTTTTCAGAAAATAAGTGGAGTCACATGGTGGTGGTTAGTGTCACACTATTGGTTAGACAGTTTCCCCTTTAATGAGGTTGACAGTTAAAACTGTCTGACATTAGACTGAGTCACACAGAGACTCCAGCTGTGCAGCAAACAGACACAAACCTACAACTGAGATAACAAAGACTTTACAACAGTAGAAGATACAAGAGTAGAAGATACAACAGTAGAAGATACAACAGTAGAAGATACTGCATTTCAACACACGTGTGTAAAGATGTCATGGGAAATCTATGAAAACTGCGATGGATTTAGTGGCAAAAAAATAAACAAAATAGAGACCATGGATATTTATGATCAAATGTACAACAACGAAAGACCCATCATGCCCTGCAAGAAGGATGGAGTTGCTGATCAACATTCAGGTAACAGTTAACCTGGTGTAGTGCTAGATGCTGACACACACTTACACCCCAACACACACACGCACACACACACATACACACTTACACCCCAACACACACAAGCACACACGCAAGTTTTTTGCACAACATTTTGTGCACTGACTATATGCACACACACTGTATTCTACAACAGACTCACACATACTGACACTGACACCAGCTACTGCATCTTGCCATCTTGATGTAATGTATCACTAGCCACTTTAAACAATGCCACTTATACAGTGGGGCAAAAAAGTATTTAGTCAGCCACCAATTGCGCATTTTCTCCCACTTAAAAAGATGAGAGAGGCCTGTAATTTTCATCATAGGTACACTACAGGCCTCTCTCATCTTTTTAAGTGGGCAAACTTGCACAATTGGTGGCTGACTAAATACTTTTTTCCCCCACTGTATACATATATATATATAAACATAATTATATAAACATAATTACTCTTTGACATTATGGGGTCAGTTACAAAACATATTTTTAAATTCAGTCAGTAACAATAAAATGTGGAAAAATGCACTTGTCAGAAGGCACTGTAGATAGCAACCTCAATTACCTCGTACCCCTACACATTGGGGTGGCAGGTAGCCTGGTGGTTAGAGTGTTGGACTAGTAATAGCAAGATTGCAAGATCGAATCCCTGAGCTGACAATGTCAAATCTGTCCTTCTGTCCCCGAACAAGGCAGTTAACACACTGTTCCCCAGTAGGCTGTCATTGTAAATGAGAATCTGTTCTTAACCTGTCTAGGACATCCCCCCCCAACATTCTGCAGAGAAATTCAATGTTTTTTTTATTTTTATATTTAACTTTCACACATTAACAGAAGGAAATGAAAGATACACATCTTGTTAATCTACCCATCGTGATTTTTAAACTGTTTTACAGCAAAAACACAACATGTATTTATGTTAGACGACCACCAAATCCCAAAAAACACACAGCCATTTTTCCCAGCCAAAGATAGAGTCACAAAAGCAGAAATAGAGATAAAATAGATCACTAGCCTTTGATAATCTTCATCAGTTGACACTCATAGGACATCATGTTACGCTATACATTTATGTTTTGTTCGATAATATGCATATTTATATCCACAAATCTCGGTTTACATTGACGCCATGTTCAGAAATGCCTCCAAAATATCCGGAGTAATTACAGAGAGCCACGTCATATAACAGGAATACTCATCATAAACTTTGATGAAAGATACATGTTTTACATAATTAAAAGACACCTTGTTCTTGCAACCGCTGTGTCAGATTTTTTTTTTATTACGAAAAAAGCATACCATGCAATAATCTGGGACGGCGCTCAGTAATACACAACATTTCTCCGCCATGTTGGAGTCGACAGAAATACGAAATTACAGCATAAATATTCCCTTACTTTTGATGATCTTTCATCAGAATGCACTCCCAGGAATCCTAGTTCCAAAACAAATCGCTGTTTTGTTCGATAATGTCCATTACTAGTGTTCAATTAGCTACTTTTGCTAGTTCACAAAAGTTCCAAAAGCTGGCGCCGGTCCAGGCGACCTCAGACGAAAACTTTAAAAAGTTATATTCCAGGTCAAATAAAAGTAGAGAATCAATCTTCAGGATGTTATTATCATATATATCCATATATCCAACCGGAGCATTCGTTTTTGTCTACAGAGTAATGGAACGCATGGCGATATAATGAGAAATGCGCCTGACCAGGAATTGGCATTCTGCCAGACCACTGACTCAAATAGCTGCCATCCGGTCCCACATCACACTAGAGGCTTCATTCCACGTTCTACTGACTGTTGACATCTAGTGGAAGGCGTAGGAAGTGCGAACAGATCCATATCTTACTGGGATGTGAATAGGTGATGAGTTGAAAATCAACAAGCCCCAGAATTTCCACTTCCTGTTTGTAATAATAATAGTAATAATAATATGCATATATTAGCATCTGGGACAGAGTAGGAGGCAGTTCACTATGGGCACGCATTTCATCCAAAGTGAAAATCATTAAAAAGTGTTAACTGACTTGCCTAGTTAAATAAAGGTACCACAATTAAACATTGGCTTGATACTGTTACTCACTGTACATAGCTACCTCTATTACCTCATACCCCTTCACATCAGCTTGGTACTGGGACTCACTGTACATAGCTACCTCTATTACCTCATACCCCTTCACATCAGCTTGGTACTGGGACTCACTGTACATAGCTACCTCTATTACCTCATACCCCTTCACATCAGCTTGGTACTGGGACTCACTGTACATAGCTACCTCTATTACCTCATACCCCTTCACATCAGCTTGGTATTGGGACTCACTGTACATAGCTACCTCTATTACCTCATATCCCTTCATATTGGCTTGGTCCTGGTATTCCCTGTATATATACTGCATTCAGAAAGTATTCACACCCTTTGACTTTTTCCACATTTTGTTAAGTTACAGCCTTATTCTAAAATGTATTTAATACACTTTTTTTGCTTATCAATCCACACACAAAACCCCATAATGACAAAGCAAAAACAGGTTTTTAGACCTTTTTAGTCCACCTGTGGTAAACTCAATTGATTCAACATGATTTGGAAAGGCACAATCCTGTCTATATAAGGTCCCACAGTTGACAGAGCATATCAAAGCAAAAACCAAACTATGAGGTCAAAGGAATTGTCCTTACTGCCCAGAGACAGGACTGTGTTGAGGCACAGATCTGGGGAAGGGTACCATAACATTTCTGCAGCATTGAAGGTCCCGAAGAACACAGTGTTCTCCATCATCCTGAAATGGAAGAAGTTCGGAACCAACAAGACTCTTCCTAGAGCTGGCCACATGGCCAAACTGAGCAATTGGGGTAGAAGGGCCTTGGTCAGAGAGGTGACCGAGAACAAGATGGTCACTCTGATAGAGCTCTAGAGTTCCTCCATGGAGATGGGAGAACCTTCCAGAAGGACAACCATCTCTGCAGCATTCCACCAATCAGTTCTTTATGGTAGAGTGGCCAGACGGAAGCCACTCCTCAGTAAAAGGCACATGTCAGCCCACTTGGAGTTTGCCAAAAGGCACCTAAAGACTCTCAGACCATGAGAAACAAGATTCTCGGGTCTGATGAAACCAAGATTGAACTCAGTGACAAAGTCCAGAGCTATGTGTGACCAGGGGTGACTGGGTATAGGAAGAGGGTGAAGCAGACCGTAAGTGGATTTAGTGGAGGTTGTGTTCCGGGCACAGACCAAGCAGGCTGAGACAAATCTCGCGGGCATCTCACTCTATGGTGGGCCACCAAAAGCACTGACGCAGAAAGGCGAGGGTCCGGTTCATACCAGGGTGACAGGTGAGGTGGGTAGAATGGACCCACTGAAGAACATCAGAGTGAACAGAATCGGGAACAAATAGAGCCGGGTCAAGCTGGTTCTGCTGAGCCTGGCGGATACAGGACTCGATCTCCCAGGGGACGGTGGAAACAATGCAAGTGGATGGCACAATGGAATCTGGTTCGGAACCAGTGTTGTCGGCGGTGAACTGGCGGGAGAGGGCGTCAGGCTTGGTATTCCTAGAACCGGGGCGATAAGTAGGTGTGAAATTGAATCTACCGAAGAACAACGCCCATCTGGCTTGCCGGGAGTTCAGACAATTGGCGGTCTGGATGTAGGACAGGTTTTTGTGGTCTGTCCACATGATTAAGAGGAGTGCAGAGCCCTCTAGCCAGTGACACCAAGCCTCAAGAGGCAGCTTAACTGCCAGGAGTTCATGATTACAGATGTCAAAATTCTTCTCTGCAGTTGAGAGCTGGAAAAGAATGCGCACTTTTGGAGCTTCTGATCAGAGGGGGGACGTTGAGACAGAACAGCACCTCCCCTGCACTGGGTGAGAGAGGTTATATAACCGGCTACAGGGGAGAGGAGCGCTAGAATGGAGGTAGATGTGCAGTCGTACGGCCGATGAGGCGGCAGCAACAGGACATGGTGCTTGCTGAACACAGGAGCTAGATCGTGACACTCTGGAGGAACTGATAACAGGTCCGGAGGTTCTGGATTGGACTGGGGCACAGACAAGGCAGGGGCAAGGGCAGAATGTAGACAATTCTAGTGACAAAATGAACTCCACGTGGTTACCCTTCCAGCGTTCCAGTCGATCTGAGGGTTGTGCAACTTTAACCATGGATGGCCAAGAACCAGGGGAGAGTGAGGACAGTCGATTATGTGGAAAGTGATCCTTTCCTGGTGGTTTCCAGAGAGATGCAGGATGACAGGGACGGTCCTCTCCCAGACACGGACGAGAACCTGTCCTTTGAGAGCGTTGGCATCGAGGGGTGAATCGAGTGGAACAGAGTCCAGGCCCAACTGGGTAACGACACCACGGTCCAGGAAACTCTCGTTGGCGCCTGAGTCGATGAGAGCAGGCAGGGGAAGAACCTGGCTCTGCCACATGAGGACGCAGGCAGGCGATTTGGCTCAACGGTAGGTCCCCCACTACTGCCGAGCCACCACTTTTGCTGGACGCAGGGAACAAGTGGAGACAAAGTGACCAACCTGGCCACAGTATAGGCAGCTTCTAGTGCTGATTCACCGCTGCTTCTCCCCTGGAGAGAGACGAGCCGAGCTGCACGGAGGCAGCCAGTCAGGAAGGAAATCTTGACCCGTTCACGAGCATAAGAGTTGTTGCTGTTGCTCGAATACTAGTGAACATTGTACCAAAAGGCTCTGTGTGTAGATTGATGAAGACAATGTTTATGGATGATGAGGGAAAAACAATTGAATCCATTTTAGAATAAGTCTGTAACGTAACAAAATGTAGAGAAAGTCAAGGGGTCTGAAAACTTTCCAAATGCTCTGTAGCCATGTTATTTAGACTTGTTATTCTTCTTTGTTAATTCACTGTGTATTTATTTATTGTGTCACTATTTTAAATGTTGTATCTTTAACTCTGCATTGTTGGAAAAGTCTGTTGTTTACGAAGCAAATAACAAATTAAGTATGATTTAGAATTAAATAGGTGCCGGCAATCATTTTGGGTGCCTGAACTCTGCACTATGTTTAAGCCAATATTCTGGAAGAAGTTCTGGAAGTCAAGCAGTAGAATATGTGAGGTTCTGGAACTCAGTGCTGGTGTTCTGTCCCTTGTCAATCTTGTGTATTTCCCTCAGTGATTCAAACAGCAAATGGACACAAAATTAGACACAAATACAGCAAGTTTTTATGGTAATGATTTGTTCTTCAGTGTCTTGTCAGTGGTGGAAGAGATACTCTGGAGCTGCTGCAGTGTGTCTGGGGCTGCTGTGTGTTCTCCTACTGGCTGGGATCATAGGCCTGTTTCTCTACCGTGAGTTTGATATGTTCTCACTCAAACATTCTTCATCATCAGTGGTGTAATGACCAGGGATCAATTACATTTATATTCCAGTCAATTACATTCAGAAAGTTCACCAAATTCCACTGTTACCTTGTTCATTGGTTGTATTATTTCACAGAGAGGAACCAATTGACCAGTTCCAACACCCTGACTGAAGAGAGAGACCAGCTACAGACCAGTTCCAACACCCTGACTGAAGAGAGAGACCAGCTACAGACCTGCGGAAACAACCTTACTGAAGAGAGAGACCAGCTACAGACTAGCAACAACACCCCGACCGAAGAGAGAGACCAGCTACAGACTAGCAAAAACACGCTGACCAAAGAGAGAAACCAGCTACAGACCAGATACAACACCCTAACCAAAGAGAGAGACCAGCTACAGACCAGTTACAACACCCTGACCAAAGAGAGAGACCAGCTACAGAAAGAGACAGAACGTCTGAAACAATCTTTAGTTGAGAAAGGTGAGTCAAATTGTCTAATGACTGTTCTGTTTCACAGTCTCTGTATCTGTTCACACGTCACTTATAAACAGGCAATTCAACTTACATTAAAGGAAATATTTAAATGAAAAATGTGTGAAACAAAGTCCGACTTCCAAACTGTCCATTAGTTAGTGTCCTGTCTTCCTTGAGTGTTTGATTGATATTTAATTAAATGTTGTAATAAAGTGACTAAAGCAGGAAATGTTCAACTTATAGTGTGTCCTCGAGGATGGAAGAAGCTTGGTAGCAGTTGTTACTACATCTCTACTGAGAAAAATCCTGGGAGGAGAGCAGACAGGACTGCAGAAATAGAGGAGCACACCTGGTGGTCATCAAGAGCCAAGAACAACAGGTGTGTGTGTGTGTAGAGAGAGAGAGAGACAGGGATGCAGCTTAATACCCTCCCTCTCCATATATATCAAAGAATTGGTGAGGGCACTAGAGCAGTCTGCAGTCCCGGTCTTCACCATCCTAGAATCTGAAGTCAAATGTTTGCTGATGATCTGGTGCTTCTGTCACCAACCGAGGAGGGCCTACAGCAACACCAACAACAACTCTCAGTAAGACAAAAATAATGGTGTTCCAAAAAGGTCCAGTCGCCAGGACCACAATTACAAATTCCATCTAGACACTGTTGCCCTAGAGCACACAAAAAAACTATACTTACCTCGGTCTAGACATCAGCGCCACAGGTAACTTCCACAAAGCTGTGAAGGATCTGAGAGACAAGGCAAGAAGGGCCATCAAAAGGAACATAAAATTGACACACCCATTAGGATCTGGCAAAAAATATTTGAATCTGTTATCCAGTTATTGCACTTTATGGTTGTGAGGTCTGGTGAGGTTGCCGCTCACCAACCAAGACTTCACAAAATGGGACAAACATCAAATTGAGACTGCATGCAGAATTCTTCAAACAATATCCTCTGTGTACAACGTAAAACACCAAATAATGCATGCAGAACAGAATTAGGCTGATACCCGCTAATTATCAATATCCAAAAAAGAGTCGTTACATTCTACAACCACCTAAAAGGAAGCGATTCCCAAACCTTCCATAACAAAGCCATCACCTACAGAGAGATTAACCTGGAGAAGAGTCCCCAATGCAAGCTGATCCCGGGGCTCTGTTCACAAACAGACCCCACAGAGCCTCAGGACAGCAACACAATTAAACCTAACCAAATCATGAGAGAACTAAATTATAATTACTTGACACATTGGAAAGAAATAACAAAAATCTAGAATGCTATTTGGCTCTAAACAGAGAGTACACGGAGGCAGAATACCTGACCACTGTGACTGACCAAACTTAAGGAAAGCTTTGACTATGTACAGACTATGTACAGACTCAGTGAGCATAGCCTTGCTATTGAGAAAGGCCGCCGTAGGCAGACATGGCTCTCAAAGGAAGACAGGCTATGTGCACACTGCCCACAAAATATGGTGGAAACTGAGCTGCACTTCCTAACCTCCTGCCCAATTGTATGACCATATTAGAAGACACATATTTCCCTCAGATTACACAGATCCACAAAGAATTTGAAAAGAAAAAAAACAATTTTGAAATACTCTTGGATATATTGAGTGAAATACCAAAGATGTGTGACCTGTTGCTACAAGAAGACAGAGAGAGAGACAGAGGGAGCGAGACAGAGGGAGACAGAGAGAGAGAGACAGAGGGAGCGAGACAGAGAGAGAGACAGAGAGAGAGACAGAGAGAGAGAGAGACAGAGGGAGAGAGACAGAGAGAGAGAGACAGAGAGAGAGAGACAGAGGGAGAGAGACAGAGGGAGAGAGAGGAGAGACAGAGGGAGAGAGACAGAGGGAGCGAGACAGAGGGAGAGAGACAGAGAGAGAGAGACAGAGAGAGAGAGAGAGAGAGAGAGAGAGAGAGAGAGAGAGAGACAGAGAGAGACAGAGAGAGAGAGACAGAGGGAGCGAGACAGAGAGGAGAGAGAGAGAGGAGAGAGAGAGAGAGAGAGACAGAGAGAGAGAGACAGAGAGAGACAGACAGAGAGAGAGACAGAGAGAGAGAGACAGAGAGAGAGAGACAGAGAGAGAGAGAGAGAGACAGAGGGAGAGAGAGAGTAGAAATGGCAGGTATTAACAATGTTGTCTCTCTTCCACATCTACAGACATTTGTCAATTGGTTATGCGGGGTAAAGAACTATGTCTGGATTGGTCTGACTGACTCTGTTACTGAGGGGACCTGGAAATGGGTGGAGACACCACTGACCACAAAGTAAGACATTAATGAATTCTGTGACTATGACATCACTGTCTGGAGAAGTAGACAGAATGGACAGCCTGATTCTTCTACAGGTATTGGAACAGTGGACAGTCTGATTCTGTGTTGTTTCTTTTACAGGTATTGGAACAGTGGAGAGCCTGATTCTGTGTTGTTTCTCCTACAGGTATTGGAACAGTGACAGTCTGATTCTGTGTTGTTTCTTCCACAGGTATTGAAACAGTGACAGTCTGATCAATGTGGTTTCTCCTACAGGTATTGGAACAGTGGAACTGATGTCTGTGTTTGGTCTGAAACTGACAGTCTGATTCTGTGTTGTTTCTTCTGGTATTGGAACAGTGGACAGCCTGATTCACTGATTTCTCACAAAGTAAGGAACAGTGGAATGATTCTGTGTTGTTTCTTCTACAGGTATTGGAACAGTGGACAGCCTGATTCTGTGTTGTTTCTTCTACAGGTAATGGACCAGTGGACAGCCTGATTCTGTATTGTTGTTTCTTCTACAGGTATTGGAACAGTGGACAGCCTGATTCTGTGTTGTTTCTTCTACAGGTATTGGAACAGTGCACAGCCTGATTCTGTGTTGTTTCTTCTACAGGTATTGGAACAGTGGACAGCCTGATTCTGTGTTGTTTCTTCTACAGGTATTGGAACAGTGGACAGCCTGATTCTGTGTTGTTTCTTCTACAGGTAATGGACCAGTGGACAGCCTGATTCTGTGTTGTTTCTTCTACAGGTATTGGAACAGTGGACAGCCTGATTCTGTGTTGTTTCTTCTACAGGTATTGAAACAGTGACAGTCTGATTCTGTGTTGTTTCTTCTACAGGTATTGGAACAGTGGACAGCCTGATTCTGTGTTGTTTCTTCTACAGGTATTGGAACAGTAAAGAGCCTAATGGTGGTGGAGCAGAGCACTGTGTGTATTTCTACTCCTGGTCATCAGACACAGGAGAATGGTGGGACTATGACTGTTCCTATAAATACAGATGGATCTGTGAGAAATAGGATTCATCCTCTGTACTCTCTGAACTGCTAAATAGGATTATGCTCAGTATATCGTACATATTTTCTGCTTATTCAATTTACCTTGTCAACTACATACAATATGTAACAATACAAATGTAGAATACATTATAATAAAAAAATATGCAATAACAATACAATGACTTGATAAGAGAAGGACTGTTCTGTCTGTTGTTGAGGAAATTCACCACTAAGGACTCAAATTCAAAGGAAATCAATATTTATTATCACAGTCACAAAGGTTCACTGACTCAATACAATCCTGATGTTAATTTTTATTATTATTACTTTTTAGTTTAGTCTACTTGCTAAATATATTTCTTAACTCTTCCCGAACTTCACTGTTGGTTAAGGGCTTGTAAGTCAGCATTTCACGGTAAAGTCTACACTTGTTGTATTCGGAGCATGTGAGAAATAAAGTTTGATTTGATTTGAGACCCTTTATACTGCGAAACAAACAAGTCATATCAGCACGGTTGGTTCCTGCATGAGACTTACTGATACCACACCAGGCTTCTTACCTTGAAACTGAGATACTCCTTTTGGTTCCCAGAGCAATGTTCTGGGTGTACTGGGAAAATGCTTATACAGAGTGTTGATTCCTCCCATGTACTGTACAGTCAATCAGTTACTCGCATGAATCTAACCAAGTTGGATATTAGAAAAGCAGCATTATTCTAAACATACGAGTGGATAAACAGAGAAAATGTCACACTATTAAATAATAGTTGATCTAATATGGAGTCTAGAAAGACTGTTCTTGTCACGCCCTGGTCAAAGTATTTTGTGTTTATCTTTATGTATTTGGTCAGGCCAGGGTGTGGCATGGGGTTTTTGTAATTGTGGTGTGTTTGTCTTGGGGTTTTGGTGGTGGTATTGGGATTGTAGCTTAGTGGGTTGTCTAGCAAGGTCTATGGCTGTCTGGAGTGGTTCTCAATCAGAGGCAGGTGCTTATCGTTGTCTCTGATTGGGAACCATATTTAGGCAGCCATATTCTTTGAGTTTGTCGTGGGTGATTGTCCTTAGTGTCCTATGTGTACTCGTTGTTAGTTTGCACCAGATAGGCTGTTTCGGTTTCGTTTATTGTTTTTGTAAGTTCGTGTTTCTTTGTTATATTAAACATGGATCGCAATCGACACGCTGCAGTTTGGTCCGACTCTCTTTCATCACCACTAGAAAACCGTTACAGAATCACCCACCACCAACGGACCAAGCGGCGTGTCAACAGGCAGGAGCAGCCGAAAAGGAGATGCTCACCAAGGATTTCTGGTCATGGGAGGAGATCTTCGACGGGAGAGGACCCTGGGCTAAACCAGGGGAGTGTAGCCGCCCAAAGGAGCAACAGGAGAAGAGGCAACAGAGGCAGCAGCAGCAGGAGCAGCAGCAGCTACAGTGGGAGAGGTTGCACCACCTGGAGTTATGGACATGGGAGGAGGAATTGGACGGTAAAGGACCCTGGAATGAGCCTGGAGATTATTGTCGCCCCAAAGCCGAGCTGGAGGCAGCAAAAGCAGAGAGGCGGCATTATGAGGAGCTAGCACGGCAGAGCGGATGGAAGCCCGAGAGTCAGCCCCAAAAATTTCTTGGGGGGCTTACAGGGAGTATGGCTATGCCAGGTAGGAGACCTGCGCAAACTCCCTGTGCTTACCGGGGGCTGGAGAGACCGGGCAGGCACCGTGTTATGCTGTGGAGCGCACGGTGTCTCCAGTGCGGGTGCACAGCCCGGTTCGGTATATTCCAGCTCCTCGTATCGGCCGGGCTAGAGTGGGCATCGAGCCAGGTAAGGTTGGGCAGGCTCGGTGCTCAAGAGCTCCAGTGCGCCTGCACGGTCCGGTCTATCCAGTACCACCTCCACACCCCAGCCCTCCGGTAGCAGCTCCCCGCACCAGGCTTCCTGTGCGTGTCCTCGATCCAGTACCACCAGTTCCAGCACCACGCACCAGGCCTTCAGTGTGCCTCGCCTGTTCAGCGCAGCCAGCGCTTTTCTCCTCTCCTGCGCTGCTGGAGTCTCCCGCCTGTTTAACGCAGCCAGAGCCTTCCTCCTCTACAGCGCTGCCGGAGCCTCCCGCCTGTTCAGCGCAGCCAGAGCCTTTCTCCTCTACAGCGCTGCCGGAGCCTCCCGCCTGTTCAGCGCAGCCAGAGCCTTCCTCCTCTACAGCGCTGCCGGAGTCTTCCGCCTGTTTAGCGCAGCCAGAGCCTTCCTCCGACACAGCGCTGCAGGAGTCTCCCGCCTGTTCAGCGCAGCCAGAGCTGCCAGTCTGCATGAAGCAGCCAGAGCTGTCAGTCTGCATGGAGCAGTCAGAGCTGTCAGTCTGCATGGAGCAGTCAGAGCTGTCAGTCTGCATGGAGCAGTCAGAGCTGTCAGTCTGCATGGAGCAGCCAGAGCTGTCAGTCTACATGAAGCAGCCCGAGCTGCCAGTCTGCATGAAGCAGCCAGTCTACATGGAGCAGCCAGAGCTGTCAGTCTACATGAAGCAGCCCGAGCTGCCAGTCTGCATGAAGCAGCCAGTCTACATGGAGCAGCCAGAGCTGTCAGTCCGCATGGAGCAGCCAGAGCTGTCAGTCCGCATGGAGCAGCCAGAGCTGTCAGTCTGCATGGAGCAGCCAGAGCTGTCAGTCCGCATGGAGCAGCCAGAGCTGTCAGTCTACATGAAGCAGCCCGAGCTGCCAGTCTGCATGAAGCAGCCAGTCTACATAGAGCAGCCAGAGCTGCCAGTCTGCATGAAGCAGCCAGAGCTGTCAGTCTGCATGGAGCAGTCAGAGCTGTCAGTCTGCATGGAGGAGCCAGAGCTGTCAGTCTACATGAAGCAGCCCGAGCTGCCAGTCTGCATGAAGCAGTCAGTCTACATGGAGCAGCCAGAGCTGTCAGTCCGCATGGAGCAGCCAGAGCTGTCAGTCTACATGAAGCAGCCCGAGCTGCCAGTCTGCATGAAGCAGCCAGTCTACATGGAGCAGCCAGAGATGTCAGTCTGCATGAAGCAGCCAGAGCTGTCAGTCTGCATGGAGCAGCCAGTCTGCATGGAGCAGCCAGTCTGCACGGAGCTGTCAGTCTGCACGGAGCTGTCAGTCTGCACGGAGCTGTCAGTCTGTAAGGAGCTGCCAGTCTGCAAGGAGCTGCCAGTCTGCAAGGAGCTGCCAGTCAGCATGGAGCCGCCAGAGCGGTCAGTCTGTAAGAAGCCGCCAGAGCTGTCAGCCTATATGGAGCAGCTAGTGCCGCCAGTCTGCCCAGCGCCGCCAGTGCCCCCGTCTGCCCAGCATCGCCAGTCTGCCCAGCGCCATCAGTCTGCCCAGCATCGCCAGTCTGCCCAGCATCGCCAGTCTGCCCAGCATCGCCAGTCTGCCCAGCACCGCCAGTCTGCCCAGCGTCGCCAGTCTGCCCAGCGTCGTCAGTCTGCCCAGCGTCGTCAGTCTGCCCAGCACCGCCAGTCTGCCCAGCGTCGCCAGTCTGCCCAGCGTCGCCAGTCTGCCCGGCGCCGCCAGTCTGCCCGGCGCCGCCGGTCTGCCCAGCATCGCCAGTCTGCCAGACTCTTCCAGATCTGCCAGTCAGCCAGACTCTTCCAGATCTGCCAGTCAACCAGACTCTTCCAGATCTGCCAGTCAACCAGACTCTTCCAGATCTGCCAGTCAACCAGACTCTTCCAGATCTGCCAGTCAACCAGACTCTTCCAGATCTGCCAGTCAACCAGACTCTTCCAGATCTGCCAGTCAACCAGACTCTTCCAGATCTGCCAGTCAACCAGACTCTTCCAGATCTGCCAGTCAGCCAGGATCTGCCAGTCAGCCAGGATCTGCTGAAACCACCAGCCAGCCAGGAGCTGGTAGATCTATCTACCTGCCTGAGCTTCCTCTCACTCCTGAGCTTCCTCTCACTCCTGAGCTTCCTCTCACTCCTGAGCTTCCTCTCACTCCTGAGCTTCCTCTCACTCCTGAGCTTCCTCTCACTCCTGAGCTTCCTCTCACTCCTGAGCTTTCTCTCACTCCTGAGCTTTCTCTCACTCCTGAGCTTTCTCTCACTCCTGAGCTTTCTCTCACTCCTGAGCTTTCTCTCACTCCCGAGCTTCCCCTCAGTCCCGAGCTGCCTCGGTCCCGAGCTGTCCTTCAGTCCCGATCTGTTCCTCAGTCCAGTGGGGTTCTGGGTGAGGACTACTAGGCCATGGTCGGCGGCGAGGGTGGACTATCCAGGGACGAAGGGAGAGGGGACTAAGACATTAAAGGAGTGGGGTCCACGTCCCCGCGCCGGAGCCGCCACCATGGACAGACGCCCACCCGGACCCTCCCTATTGTTTTGAGGTGCGTTCGGGAGTCCGCACCTTAGGGGGGTTCTGTCACGCCCTGGTCAAAGTATTTTGTGTTTATCTTTATGTATTTGGTCAGGCCAGGGTGTGGCATGGGGTTTTTGTAATTGTGGTGTGTTTGTCTTGGGGTTTTGGTGGTGGTATTGGGATTGTAGCTTAGTGGGTTGTCTAGCAAGGTCTATGGCTGTCTGGAGTGGTTCTCAATCAGAGGCAGGTGCTTATCGTTGTCTCTGATTGGGAACCATATTTAGGCAGCCATATTCTTTGAGTTTGTCGTGGGTGATTGTCCTTAGTGTCCTATGTGTACTCGTTGTTAGTTTGCACCAGATAGGCTGTTTCGGTTTCGTTTATTGTTTTTTGTAAGTTCGTGTTTCTTTGTTATATTAAACATGGATCGCAATCGACACGCTGCAGTTTGGTCCGACTCTCTTTCATCACCACTAGAAAACCGTTACAGTTCTCTACTGTATGATAGTTTATCTAAAATGGAGTCTAGAAGGACTGTTCTCTACTGTATAATAGTAGATCTAACATGAAGTCTAGAAGGACTGTTCTCTACTGTATAATAGTTCATTTGAAAATGGAGTCTAGAAGGACTGTTCTCTACTGTATAATAGTTGATCTAACATGGAGTCTAGATGGACTGTTCTCTACTGTATAATAGTAGGTCTAACATGAAGTCTAGAAGGATTGTTCTCTCTGCTGTATCATAAATCTCTGACACTCTAAGACTGAACATGTGAATGTACTATGTATCAGGTTTCAGTTAAGACCCATGTGCAGACTGTGTAGAGGTAACAATGTTTATTGTAAAAACAGGGGCAGGCAAACGACAGGTCAAGGCGGGCAGGGGTCGATAAACCTAGAGTAGTGGGGCCAAGGTACAGGACGGCAGGCAGGCCCAGGGTCAGGTCAGGCAGAGGTCGGTAATCCAGAGTGGGGCCAAGGTACAGGACGGCAGGCAGGCTCAGCCAGAGTTGTCAGGCAGGGGGGCTTGGAGTCAGGACAGACAGGACAGACAGGGGTCAAAACCAGGAGGTTGAGAAAAGAGAGTCTGGAAAAAGCAGGGGCTCAGACACTAAACGCTGGTAGTCTTGAACAAACAAGATGAACTGGCACAGACAGATAACACAGGTATAAATACCCAGGGGATAATTGGGGAAGATGGGCGACACCTGGAGGGGGTGGAGACAAGCACAAGGACAAAGTGAAACAGATCAGGCGTGACACTATATGTGTTTTACAAACACACACACATACATACATACATACACACACACACACACACACACACACACACACACACACACACACACACACACACACACACACACACACACACACACACACACACACACACACACACACACACACACACACACACACACACACACACACACACACACACACACACACACACACACACACACACACACACACACATTTGAAAAGCACCAATGCGCATAGCCCGCCCACCTGAGAATCTGCTTTTCAGCCATCTATTTCCTGAGTTTCAGGTTTGCAAAATCCATGTCACTTCAATCTCTCTGGATTAATGGTGATTTTATATCTTGGAAACTCAACAACTCATAAAATATCAACTGAAAATTTAGTTTATACACATTGTTTGATTACCGGCAAAATAACATGCAAAACATTTTTATAAATTATTATAAAAATGTTTTTGTTGCTAATCTGGTGAGTCCCTGAATGACAGGTTGTCACTACTCTGGATTCATCCATTTCATTTTACTCCTGAGACTCTTTCATTCACTTGTGGCATTTTTTAGTTGACCTGTTGTCACGGTCTTCCTCCTCTTCTTCCGAAGAGGAGAGGCGAAAAGGAGAGTCGGACCAAAATGCGGCTTGGTAAGTGTCCATGGTAAATCTTTAATAAAGAAAGTACTGACACTGCATACAAAACAATAAACAAATGATGACCGTGAAGCTACAAAATAGTAAACTATTAATGTGTCAGCAGTAAAAACTGCTGACACAGGCCACTAACATCACTCAGGACGGCCCCTATGGAAAGAGGGCCGTAGTAGGGTACTCCTATATCGGGCATTAAAATCAGCATGACCGGAAAATGCATGTAGGACCATGTTTTATTTTTCGATGGAAAGGGGCAACTATCACTGCCAGGCCATCCCGAGTTCATCTGGCCAGTCAATTTTGCATTTCTGCATGATTTTTGAGCATGTCAAATTTCATATGGTAAATGCCCATTGAACCATATTGCAAATTACCACTTGCAATATGATTGTATGTGAAAAGACATCACCAAATGGACATGATGAAATCAACACAACGAGTGAAAAGGAACAACTATCACTGCTCGGCCATCCTGTGTTCATCGGGGCAATCAATTTCACATTCCTGCAGCATTTTTATAGCATGACAAATTCGTGATGGTACCTGCCCATTGAACCATATTGCAAATGCACAGTGACTTTGCAAAAGTAAGAACCATATTTTTATTTTGGGTTACCAGTTGCACAACAATGAAAACATAAACAAATGGACATAATGAAATCACCATATTTTTATTTTTGGGTTACCAGGTGCCTATTTTAAACAGTCCATAAAGCACTCAGGACGGCCCCCATGGATAGAGGGCCGTAGCAGGGTACTCCCATAGCGGGCATGGACAATAGGAGTCCCGGTAAATGCATTTACAACCATATTTTTATTTTTGGGTTACCAGTTGCACAACAATGCATGTGCATTTGCAATATGATTCTATAGTGAAAAAACATCACCAAATGGACATGATGAAATCAACACAACGGGTGATGGAAAGGAACAACTATCACTGCTCGGCCATCCTGTGTTCATCAGGCCAGTCAATTTTGCATTTTTGAGCATGTCAAATTTCATATGGTAAATGCCCAAGGGTTAGAAAAGTCACATCTCTCCAAAACTTCATATGTGTGACTAGGTAACCCTCCTAAACTGTAAATCAGTCATTTCACCCAGGAGATGTCAAAGAAAAGCTCTCATACACACACACAGCAAGGATGGAGTGAAAAACTGCGTTGCTGAAAGACACAGAGAGCAGGCAATGGCATTACCATAATCCCTAGGCTGTGCCGAGTTCAACGAGATATCCCGCTTGACCGTAGCTCGCTCGGTCTGGGCGCAGCGACCATTTGAAAAGTAGGCCCAATATGAAGCCTGCCCCACAACGTCATTTGCTTTTGGGTGACAGCGGCAGAACCGTTAGGTTTAGAAGGAAAATTCAACCACAGGAATGTTCCTAAGGTCCTTCCGATCCGTGCAAGCCTAACCTTGACCGTGTGGCATTAACCCTTGACAGTTAAAAGAAGGTGTTTACATCAAACAGTTTGCATTGACTTCTCTCCCCATAGGAATACATTGCCTGCACACCTAAATTCAACCTGGAGTCTATATGGGTTATGAATGCCGTATGAACCTGTCTTCGGTAACAGTCCATCAGGCCACTATGAGGTCTACCTGTGTTGATTCTAAGCTTCCTAGACCAACCGGAAGTGGTTCAAATCCCCTAAAAGTGTATATCCATACCCTGCCTGCAGTTTGATAGACATAGTGCATTCAACCCTGTGTAAATCAGTCAATTCTTAACGTAAAGACTTAAAACTCAGGATTCTGTAACAGCATACCCCAATGAGGATATGTGTTGACTTATAGCTTCCTGTGCCAACCGGAAGTGTCATAATTGGTGTCTCAGGGGCTGTTTCGAGGGGTTAAAAAGTCAGATCTTTCCAAAACTTCATATATGTGATTAGGCAACCCCCATGAACTGTAAATCAGTCATTTTTCCCATAAAATTTCAAAGGAAAAATAAATCACACTAAAACACAACTTGGAAGGAGGGACGTATTGGGGTGCGTAGAGACAGACAGTGACTGCAATAGTTAGCTTTGTTCGAGCTAAAAAGAACCGTCAGACCTAGAGTTCCGAAACTTTAGAAACCTGTTCTAGACCTCAGGTCGATGGTGCGTGGTGAGTTAGGTGGCTCTAGAAGGTTCTCGGACCGAGAAACAGCCTCGTACATTTGCAATGATTTCAATTCATTTTGACCATTACGAAAATGACGACATTTAGAAAAGTCTCAGAGACGCAAGGCTAGGTGCATTGAAACCGGCTCGGCCCATAGAGACAGACCCCAACGTTTCTGTCCGATAGCTCATTCAAGGACCCCGTAGCAAGGCATGGAAAAAGTGGATTTTCAGCACCAATTAGGGTTTTACTCGGGCACCGAAGGACCTATCGAGCCGAAACTCGGGATTCGGGGTCGCCTCACATAGGCCTTCACATAATGTCCGACCTGGACCCGCAGCTAGAACGTAACTATGTGTTTTACGTTTTTATTATGTTTTAAACCGAAGGCGCTGTGAATTATGGGCCTGCTCTGACATATGTGATAGTTGGCTTCTAAATGAGTAGGAAAAAGTGGGTTTGGTGTTAATTGATATCAGTTTGGTGTCATAATGACATCTAATTGACTGATGGACACTGACTTGCTAGTTGACTTTTGTAC